>NW_020619791.1:0-1051 GCF_003573695.1 Papaver somniferum
GAACAGCTTCACTCTAATCTATAACTTGGGAAAAACAGGAACCCATATCTTCACGACTTTGTCTCTTAACTTATGGCCAACTTAACGCCACACCGTTCTTTAAGTTAGCGACAGTGGAGATAATCAAAGTAATGCGCTCAAGAACCAGCCGAACACTAATAGTGACGTCGCGATCTCCACATCTAAAATGTGTAATTTTAAGAAAGAATATGACCGCTTCAAATACTTCACGACGAACTATGCAAGTAGACAGATTTTTCAGGCAATAGAGTTTCTCCAAGCGGTAAAAAGAACCAAATTGTTGGAGAATTATCTCAAACAGCAGTCTAATGAACTTTGAACCCGAACTTGAAGCGGGCAATAACAGTATATGCAATAACATTAAGTGTTGGATAATCTCTCAAACAACAATTCTATCGAACTTCGAACTCATTGTGTTGCGGACAAGAAATCTATGCTACAACTTCAATGAAACACGTACTCTGCCATGTTGTGGATGGAAAATAAACACAATAAATTCCACGAACCTGGCTATAAAAACTTAAACGAACTTCTATCACGATGTTGATGTGGATAAAGAATCAAACGCAACAACTTCCACGAACATAACTATAAAAGCTTAAACGAAATTCGATCTGGATGTTGTTGTGCATAAAGAATCAACACAACAACTTCCACGAACTTAGCTATAAAAGCTTAAACAAACTTCCCGATCTTGTTGTGGATAAAAGTTAACACAACAACACGAGCTTAGCTATAAAAGCTTAATGAACTTTGATCTCAATGTATATGACATTTTTGACGCCGGAGTGTTACATATATCGCCCCCAAGCGGTGGTTATTACGATTGAGTTGAGATGCAACTCGCTTCCAGCAAATCGTGAGTGTCATGCTGCTTAATGCTCGCATAAGGATGCACTTTCTTGCTGCATCTCTCTCGCGCATGGAAAGAGGAATAAAGTTTTCTGCTATCTCGAATTCGCGTAGGGGGCCAATCCTACTATTCAAGATGCGCACATAATTGAGATGTATGCATTCTCGCATGCCATGG
>NW_020619792.1:0-312 GCF_003573695.1 Papaver somniferum
AGAAACGTGAAATAAAAGTAGGGGATAAAGTTGCTGGAAGGCATGGGAATAAAGGTATCATTTCCAAAATTTTGCCTAGACAAGATATGCCGTATTTACAAGACGGAACGCCTGTTGATATGGTCTTCAATCCATTAGGAGTACCTTCACGAATGAATGTAGGACAGATATTTGAATGCTCGCTCGGGTTAGCGGGGGATCTGCTAGACAGGCATTATCGAATAGCACCCTTTGATGAGAGATATGAGCAAGAGGCTTCTAGAAAACTCGTGTTTTCTGAATTATATGAAGCCAGTAAGCAAACAGCGAATC
>NW_020619793.1:0-359 GCF_003573695.1 Papaver somniferum
ATGCCTTCCACGGTCCCACACGCCCTTTTTTTATTATTTTAATATTTTTTGCTTCCTTGAACTCATGAAAACTCCTTCAATTCATGGAAACTCCCAAAATTCATCAAATTTCTCAAAATTCATGAATTTTTCATAAAATCATCAAAATTTTATAAAATTAAGAAAAAGGCACCACGGGACCGTGGTCACGACCTTCCAACCATGCCTTGACCACGGCGGTCCCATGCCTCCTCATTTCTTATTTTATAATTATTTTTCATCATCTCATGGTGTTTTCCTCAGTTTCGTCGAAACCCTAATTTTGGCATATTTTCTCGAATGGATGCTCAATTGCACGCCAAAAAATATCAAAATTCTCA
>NW_020619794.1:0-675 GCF_003573695.1 Papaver somniferum
AAATATGTTGGATTTTTGCTTTGAATAACGGAGTTTTAATTCTGCTTTCGCCGAAATCGGGTATTCTCTCTCCTTTTACTCTACTCAGCATGTCCCTTTCCATATGTTGCATTTTAATTCTTTCCATATTTTGAAACATTGAGGACAATGTTTAGTTTAGGTTTGGGGGTATAGAGTAGATACCATGATAATTTGCCGTAATTGAAAACGAACTCCTTCTTCTTTTTGAAAAAAAAATTGAAAAATTCCAAAAAAAATTGAAAAATCAAAATTCAAAAAAAAAAATAAAAAATTGAAAAAAATCATAAAAATGGAGCTCATTTACCTTGAAATGTTGACTCTTGTGCAAATATGTAATTATTAGGAGTCTTAGTCTAGATATTTAGGCACCCTGATTCTAGCACAATTCACATAGTGATAAGAAATTTGCACGCGCACGATCTACCAATACATGTATGGCCTCGATCTTCAAGGTGTTGGATAGGAAGTTACGATTGCCAATCACTTTAGAATACTGAACGAAACTTGACTAGCTTGTTCTTTGGTTGGTTGGGATAGAAGATGGAGGTTACATTAAGAAAGACAACCATCGAATTTAACTGGGTGCATCAAAAAGGGCTACCTCTTGCAAAGTGTCATGTAATCTTTTGTTTCCTTTTGTATATGTATCAAAAG
>NW_020619795.1:0-793 GCF_003573695.1 Papaver somniferum
TATGACTGTGTAATGGAGGCCTTTCCGGGTCCAACCTAAATGACTGTTCATTTGTTGACCCTTTGACGAGTGACTAAACTCCCAACAGTTTACTCAAAGTTCAACAACATTTTACACATGTTCAACTTTTTAACATGGAATGGATATTCTGAGATACAAGGAGAGAAATCCATCACACAATGATTCAAAGAATAAACTTGTTACTTCTGACTTCTATAATTCTACCTAGTTGATATTATCTTGCGGTTTTGAAAAGAAAAGAAGAACCATGCTAACCTTACTTTTTTTGTGTATATCACGATCAACAAGAATCAGAATATATAGAGGTCGAACTATTGGAAGAACAAATACAGATGGTGACAGTACCGCGCCATGCTCCTGCGCGCAGTCATAATAAAGCTAATTAAGATAATGTGATGATTATATTAACTATGATACTAGTAAAATAAGGAGGATTAATACAAACATTGATATCAGTCGGAGTTAAAAGTATCACGACATCAGATGCTGGAAACAAAAATGTGCCGACCCATAGGTTAACCACAAGGTTAGAACAGACAGCAACAACCAAGTTTGCAAATTAATCACCAAAAGGATATATATGGTTAACTACAGAACACTCTTTTTTTTTTGATCGGCAAAGATAAACTACAGAACACGGACAGTTAATGGCTTAATCAAAGCTTAAGAGACAAATCAAGCATTGTTGTTCCCTCATTCGGTGGCATCAATGACAATGACAAACCCACATCTAAGTAGTTGTTAACACCTTCTGGCCCGTCGGTCATCAGAC
>NW_020619796.1:0-922 GCF_003573695.1 Papaver somniferum
TATACGTATGGTTTTAAGATTTTACCCTTTGTCTAAAAACCACCATCAACAGCTATAAAGACTATATCAAACACATTTGATATTTCGAGCTGAGTATTCAATGCTTATCTATTTCTAGAAATACATGTGCTGGTAAAGCTTTTTGTTTTGACCAAGTTTATCTTCATCTTTCAATCTCTAAGTTGAGAATTGCTATGACGTGAAGACGATCTGTGAATAACGGTTGGGATAGCGTTCTCTGAGAAAGTCTTAATGATTGAAATGAGATTAAGATTACATGACCCTTGACCCGAAGTTCTTTGAACTTTGTTGAGCAAGTATAATTGGTAGGATTGTGGAATTGGCTTGTCAAGTCCGCGAACCCAGTCCACAAACAAAGTCCGCGAACTGAAGGAAGTTCTTGAACCGAGAATTTCTGTTAGTATTTCCAATATAACAGGTTTGTTGTTAAGTCCGTGAACTCAGTTCGCGAACCCAGTCCGCGAACTGGAGGAACTTCTCTTCCCGAGATTTTCTGCTGAGTTTGGAAAACTCAAACCGAATTCTTAAGTCCGCGAACTTGTTTGTGAACTTAAGTGGTTGTAATCTAAAGATGTGCTCTTAACATAAAAATTAAATTAATAAGGAATGCTTAATGCAAACCGTGACTATAATGTTCATCGATCCGATTCAATCGAATCTAAATCATCTAGAGTTCAATTATGTCTTGTGTAGTTACATAAGATCTCATAGCGATTGAATGATTATCTAACTAGTTCGTTTGAATCAAGTGAACTAGTTATGATGAATGAGAAACCAGGTCAATATAAGAAGCTCATATGGTTTCCTTTTGGTTACTATGTTGAACCAATATTTACGTGTACGTTTGGGTCGGTTTTCACGAACCTGGAAAACGTCTACAAGTGTGTTTGACAAGATTTGT
>NW_020619797.1:0-1651 GCF_003573695.1 Papaver somniferum
TTTTTTCCTTTAATATTTTACCGCCGGAGATTTGCTCAAACGAAAGAAATATAATCTTAACTTTCAGACACTTTTTTATTTAGGTTCATTGCTTATAATGAGATAATGCTCTACATGAACATGGAAGTTTAAATATTTTTTGGAGACATGTCATCAGCAGCGCTCATCTCAGTGAAATCAACTAATCAATATCGTCCATAAAAGTCTCCCCATGCTCCTATTTCGCTCCAGATGACTCATCTATCATGTTCATGTTGTCGATCCTCCAAATAGGCAGCGAATAATATTTTTTTTGCATCGAACGGATGATACAAACTCTCCAATATGACATGATTTTCCTGTAATTTTTCAACACCCATTAGATGACAATGTTTAAAATGTGTACCAATTACCTTTTCGAAGGGATTGTATATATGCAAGACTCTGCCATTAAATCTTCAACAAAGTATTGTGCCCAGCAGTTCGTCTTAACGAAGGCTTTGGTAACTTCAAAAGTCTTGGACATTTTGTCACTTCCATATGTTCGTACGTTCACTTGGAATACAATCTGGCGATACATTACCTCATAAAGAACCTTGAACACATATTTTACTCCCTGATCCTATTTCAAATTTATAAGTCTTCAATAGTTCCTTTACCAAAAGTTGACATCTTCTACGTTGAATATTTATTAAAAAAATTATGGTATTGTGGATCGTTGCTTTCTAAGATTGTAGTTTTCAAAATTGGCCTTTTCAAGTCCCACGGCTTTCAAAGTTTATATATCCTGTTTGTTTTTAACATTTTAGTTAGCCATATTATGTTTGTTACTAACTTTAAACTTGATGTCATCTTCTACTGTGAACTTTATGTGATTTCAGAACCGAAATAGTTATACCTCTTTCATTCGTATCAAGTAATCCGTCCCAGCAATTCTTCTACAACAATTCCTCTCTTTTGTCGTTTCCGGACCATCAGTAGCCTTATTATCAAACGCAATCTGTCTAATTTTTGTTGATGTTATGTATTTGCAATGTTCATTTTTTTTTAAATAAATAGATTGTGGAAAAACTAAAAAAAGAAGAAGAAGAACATAAGTATTACATCGGGTCTAAGGTACTATATCCAAAATACTCCGGACACTGCTTCTGGTGCCTTGTTTCCTCAAATTCATTCGTTGCATTCTAGACAGTACATGCAACACCAATCATTTGCGAAGTGAGCTATTTGCGCAAGTGTGGTCAATGTATCCCTTACCTGTAATAATAATAAAAACACGTCAATTTTTTTCAAGGCGTCCAGTTGTAAATGGTATGAATCTAATAGATTTGAATTGTACCTCAATCTTAGATATCATCTTCTTATCACATAACATAGCAATTGAGGAAGGACAAATCTTGACCACTCTTTACATAGGCAGAGTTAGCCAAACTATGTTTTGAAATTGTCTTACGTGGAAATTATTATTAATCGATATTTTAATAATATTGATCCGTAATTTGATATTGTTGATTTATAATCAAGAGGTCGCATGATTTGAGAATGTAAAATATAAAAAATATTCTATAAACATCGGAGGCGAAATTTAGATTTATGATTTAGAGTTTTTTATGATGATTTTGATGAACAAACATAATTTTCAAACAAATATTTTAGAATGCAAATACATTTT
>NW_020619798.1:0-388 GCF_003573695.1 Papaver somniferum
TTTTTTCCTTTAATATTTTACCGCCGGAGATTTGCTCAAACGAAAGAAATATAATCTTAACTTTCAGACACTTTTTTATTTAGGTTCATTGCTTATAATGAGATAATGCTCTACATGAACATGGAAGTTTAAATATTTTTTTGAAACATGTCGTCAGCAGCGCTCATCTCAGTGAAATCAACAAATTAATATCATCCATAAAAGGCCCCTCCATGCTCCTATTTCGCTCCAGCTGACTCATCTATCATGATCATGTTGTCGATCCTCCAAATAGGCAAAGAATAGTATTTTTTTGCATCGAACGGATGATACAAACTCTCCAATGTGACATGATTTTCCTATAATTTTTCAACATCCATTAGATGACAATGTTTAAAATGTGTACCCA
>NW_020619799.1:0-691 GCF_003573695.1 Papaver somniferum
GATCATCTTATGCTCAGATGTCCTTTTGCAGTTAAGGTTTGGTTTTATTTCATGAAGGCATTTCAGATCTCTTGGGTTTTCCCTGACACTGTTAAGAAGAATTTTGAAGCTTGGAGAATGAATAATTTGAAAGGAAGGTGTAAACAAGTCTGGTGGAAGGTAATATATGCAGTGCATTGGCAACTTTGGAAAGAAAGAAATAACAGGGCTTTTGGGGGAAGAGGTAAAGATGCAGATGAGGTGATTATGCTAATTAAGCAGAATATGGTGCTTTGATTTTTTGATAGGGATGTATTCAAAGATTTTACTGTAACTCAAGTTTTGTTTCATTGGGAATCAGTTCTTCATATGTGATTTGTAGAACTATTCCCTGGCTTTCTCTTTGTACATTTTGTAAATATTCTTCTTTAATATAAACATTCCCTATTAAAAAAAAAAAAAATTTGAAATTAGTGTTTGGTAAAAAAAAATCAAAGTGCTTTTTACCCAAAACACTTCCCAAATTCTTTTAGTTAGGTTTATTTTCATGTGTACTAATTTTTTCTAGTTGGGTATAAATATCTTATCAATCTGTTTGATTTGATTTAGTAGTCAAAATCGTAAGATATAACAACTACACCGAATGTCATACCCTACTTTTTACATATCCGTTTATGAGTGGGTTTATCTCTTGTGCTGTTTTATTATTTAA
>NW_020619800.1:0-386 GCF_003573695.1 Papaver somniferum
CTTTAATTTTAGAGGACTAATAGTTATTGATAACAAGCCTACTATGAAACTAAGCATTCACCTATACTTATATGTATTCTTTTCAACCATCCTCTTAAATGTACCAGTTTTTGTATATTATTAGATGTTTTATACAGTTTCTACCGTTGCAGGTGACATCTATTAATTCTTTAATTTTAATGGACTGTGAGCTATTGATAACAAGCCTACTATGAAACTAAGCATTCACCTATAATTCTGTTTAGTCTTTTGAACCTTCCTCTTAAATTTACCAGTTTTTGTATATTATTAGATGTTTTAAACAGTTTCTACCGTTCCAGGTGACATCTATTAATTCTTTAATTTTAGAGGACTATGAGTTATTGATAACAAGCCTACTATGAAAC
>NW_020619801.1:0-617 GCF_003573695.1 Papaver somniferum
AGTTTCTAGTGTACATTCGAAAAATACACACTCGAAAAGACTCGAACGCTATAATTTATCTCAAGAGGTGTCTATTTTGATTGAAAACATGCTATTGATCGGGACATGTTGTTCTATAGACCCACATGATCTTGATATGTTAGCCAAGTTTTGAAGGCTAGGCCTCATAAACATGAATTTTCTACTTAGAGCAGTTTCGAGTGTACATTCGAATAATACACACTCGAAAAGACTCGAACGCTATAATTTACCTCAACAGGTTTCTATTTTTATTGGAAACATGCTAATGATCAGGACATGTTGGTCTATAGACCCAGATGATCTTGATATTTTAGCAAAATTTTAAAATCTAGGCCTCATAAACAAGATTTTTCTATTTAGAGCAGTTTCGAGTGTACATTCGAAAAATACACACTCAAAAAGACTCGAACGCTATAATTTATCTCAAGAGGTGTTTATTTTATTGAAAACATGGTATTGATCAGGACATGGTGGTCTATAGACCCACATGATCTTGATATGTTATCCAAGTTTTGAAGGCTAGGCCTCATAAACACAAATTTTCTACTTAGAGCAGTTTCGAGTGTACATTCAAATATTACACACTAGAAAAGACT
>NW_020619802.1:0-346 GCF_003573695.1 Papaver somniferum
ATTTTAGCCAAGTTTTGAAGTCTAGGCCTCATAAAAATATTTTCTACTTAGGGAAGTTTCGAGTGTACATTCGAAAAATACACACTCGAAAAGACTCGAATGCTATAATTTAGCTCAACAGGTGTCTATTTTTATCGGAAACATTCTAATGATCTGGACATGTTGGTCTATAGACCCACATGATCTTGATATTTTATCCTAATTTTGAAGTCTAAGCCTCATAAACAAGATTTTCTACTTAGAGCAGTTTCGAGTGTACATTCGAATAATACACACTCGAAAAGACTCGAACGCTATAATTTAGCTCAATAGGTGTCTATTTTTATTGGAAACATGCTAATGATCA
>NW_020619803.1:0-338 GCF_003573695.1 Papaver somniferum
AGTTGACTTCCGATTATTTCAAGTTCAAAATTTGAAAAGTATCAGTTTTTCCCAAATTCTGATTTTTGGGCCATCGTACATTCGGGACTTTACAAAAAAAATTATCCTCCGAATATTACGAGTTCAAAATAAACCATGCCATGGCTCTAGGTGGTTCCAAGGGCCAATATAAAAGGTTAGACAGCCCATATTCGGATATTTTGGTAACTGAGTTGACTTCCGATTATTTCAAGTTCAAAATTTGAAAAGTATCAGTTTTTCCCAAATTCTGATTTTTGGGCCATCGTACATTCGGGACTTTACAAAACAAATTATCCTCCGAATATTACAAGTTCAAA
>NW_020619804.1:0-573 GCF_003573695.1 Papaver somniferum
CATACAAAATTTGCACAAGTCTCCATTTCTCAAAACCATGATGGGGACACTTAAGCAACAATTCATTGAATCTCTCAAGATATCTAGCTAAGGTTTCACCTTCTAATTGTACAAAGCTGTTCAGACTTTGAAGAATTGTCGCAGTCTTGTGATTAGGGAAGAACTTTTTGAAAAACTCTTTCGTGAGGTTGTCCCATGTCCTAATTGACTGTGGATGTAAGGCATACAACCATGACTTGGCTTTTTCCTTCAAAGAAAAAGGGAATAGTCTCAATTTTAGGGTTTCGTCAGACATCTGAGTGAAACGGATAGTTCCACAAATCTCCTCAAATTCTCTCACGTGATGGTAAGGGTTTTCATTTTCAATTCCTCTAAACACGGGAAGCATTTGTATTGTGCTTGATTGTAGCTCATAATGACCAGTGGCTTCTGGTAAAACAATGCACGAGGGTTGACTTGTCCTTGTGGGGTACATGTAATCCTTGAGGCTACGGGGTTCTTCCATTATCTCAGGTTGGTCTGGTGTGTTTTCCTCAGAGGATGTGGGTATGTCAATTGGGTCTATTGGATTGA
>NW_020619805.1:0-4626 GCF_003573695.1 Papaver somniferum
AGCACCTTCAGAACTCTAACGACAACATTATATTCCTTGTCTAACTCGATTCCGACCACAGAAGCCAACATCATTTTAGTCGAACCCCATTGCATACACTGAGGAGCCACCACTGCTCGGACCACACCAAACCATCTCAGCCATCCTTTTCGCAGTATGAACCAGAGTCCCATTTCGATTCCAGTTTCGCCAAACATAGAGGACTCATGGCCACCACTGCAGTTCACTTCCAGCAACCATTCCGCCATAACCCATCATACTCGCTTGGAAGCTTCATTCCATCCCGTCTCGTCAACACTGGTTGCATGGCTCAGCCAACGGAATCACTTGAACACCAACGATCCACAATTAATTAGAAGCCTGATTTGCATCTCCATTCTATCATGACAAACACTAGTTTGATTCACTGCTTACGTTTCTTCCATGTCTGAGCTCTCTTTGCATTGTATTCTCAATGGAAATTCAGCCACAACTCGAGCTCAAAACTGCAACAGATTGGTGTCCCTTGTTCTTACAACTCTTGCCTTCGAAAACCCATCTCTGCCTTTCATTATTGGACCCAAATACTCGCTGAAATCCATTAATGTTGCTGTCACCAGTACTACCACCAACTCGAGACAATACTGCTATCATTTTCATTTTCATCTCCATCTCTGTTACAGCATCAATTCCTTCAACTGAATCTTCTCTCGTTTTGTTTTCTCGACTGAACCACGGCAACCATGACAGCAACACAGCTGGTTCGTCTTCACTTGAACCAACCAAAGTTTTGATGTTGTCGTCGATCATTTCTCATCCACATTGGACAATACCACCACTGCCTTTTAGATCTTCTCAAGAGATTCGGATCACACCCACTTACGGACCCCAGAACTGTGGCTGTGTTGCTGTAAAATCATCTTCATTCAAACACGTACATCACCACCAGTTTCTGCCATTATCCGTACTCAGTCCACATGAGTAAATTCACTGTTGTCGCCGTTGTACTCAAACGATACAACAAATACACCTCCATTTCTCATTAGTTCCACCAGCAAACCATCTCTGCCATACAGCCACCAGAAAATCATTGTTCTTGTCGCTGGTGTAGAGACGACCACCATTTTGAGAACTGCGGCCATCTTCCACCGATAACTACCCAACATGGAACAGTCAATACATGCATCTTCACTTCTAACTTCTCAGCTGCTCAACTGCAAACCAGCAGCACCCTTCCAAACTTCGACCAGAACCAATTCAACAGTCATTTTCCTTATCTTCTCATACACAGCCACGATGGCAGCAACAACAGCTCTTGACTGCAGCTTCCTCTCGATCACAACTGAGCTGTCTCTGCAGCCACCACACAAAACCCTACATTGAACTCAAACTCAGGTGACTGGATATGAATATTCCAGCCATTACGTCCTCATTCTCAACGCCTCTCTGCAAATCTTGTAAGTCCACTGCATGATTTCAGCCATTGGAAGATTCGTACATTAAATCTGAGTAGGAGGACATAAACTCCACCACTTGTCTCACCAGCTCTAAGTCCGTTTATTCCATTAAATCGGGTCGTGACGGGATGACTTATGTGTTGCTGATATATAGAAATACCAGGTCAGCCATATTTCGTTATTTTCGTCGCAAATATTTATTTCTCCAACAACACCTACAAAGATATAAAATATCAAAATAAACAAAATCGAGTACTAATATTACAGAGAATTGAGACTAATATAGACACATAAATGCGTCTATCATCTTCAACCCCAGATCTTCAATTCATACGGCATCTAGGGAGAAATCTGTGTTGGATTGGGTGCAAAAATTGGGAGTCATTTTGGTTGCATTGTGTCCACACGGAGTATTGTTCAATTGATCAACAAGTTAAAAAAAAAAATACGCCAGAAATTTGTTTCGATTGAAAAATAAAAGTAAAGCCACAAGTAAGTACATACCTTGCTGCTGGTTGATTATGTGGTCTATGTGATTGTTAGCTAGAAATGTAGTTAAACTGTTGTACGTAAATTGAGGTTACCTGCAAACGAACAAAATGAAATTCCTTATTTTGCAATTAGTTATAATCATTCTGTACTTAGTTTTATCACCGGGATTAGATAAATCCTTAATGTTGCAACTCATGTTAGTATTCCTGTTGGTAAAACACCACCAGAAATCAACCACGCAGTCATTTAAGCTTAATTTGTTTGGCTTAATTAACAAGCATGATTTGTACATTTTCCTTATTTTCCACGCAGTCATGGGTCCACGGCCAGAGTTTGAATTCCGATAGATATCATGGGCAAATTTAGATAATGTTATCGGCTTCTTTTATTTTCCTTTCTGTAAGTCTTCTTAATTTCATGTCAGCTGCACTCTTGGTGAAAAAAGAGCACATTACAAGCAGCAGGTACATCGGAAATTACAGGACGACAGTGGCTCTCATTTTAGTGGTTCAAATGCATGTATTAGCAGGGATTGGTGCATGAATAGTCCAACCAAAATGACTTATAATTTTACTAATACAATGCCAGAAAACATGGATGACGTACAAGTTGCAACTAGCTGATTCCCATCCTTGGTGCCAATATGACCTAAAGGTTCGACGATATACGAATGAGGAATATCTCAATTACATCCATAACTTGGCTGCTCAATATCGAGTTGATATTTGTGACGATCTGGATCTCCTTATACAGAGAATTTGTGAAGCTAGTTGACAACTTTTAGCAACTCAAGAAAATGACCATGAGGAACCGAGAAGGGCTAAACGTTCTAGGAGTACTGAAGAAGAAGAGGATAATGCTACTGAAGTGTTGGATAACAATGAGATGATAAATCTGGATGAGCAAAATACTGAAAAGAATCCATCTGGCACTGGGTTTGATGGAATGGAGCATGACCTAGTAGAGGAGGGAGACAATATTTCTAAGCAATCCCCCCAGGTGATGGATGAGGCTGCTGCTGCTTCAAACGTTTTGGTAAACTCTTTTCCACTCTATTTCTTTTCCAGTTATTTTCATCACTTTCAATTTTCCCATTTGATCTTTTCTTGCAGTTCCATCTTCGTTAATCGCAGTTCCAACGTCTTTTTAAGTATGAGAATATTAAGTTGGAACTGTCAAGGTTTTCTAGGCAAAGATACTAGGGATCACCTTCTCTACCTTAATAATCTTCACCATCCTGATATTTTCTTTGTTTGTGAAACAAAAATTAATGATAATAGAATTATCAGGCTTTCAAACTTTCTAGGTATGCCTAATAGTGCTTCCGTTCCTTCAGTTGGTTTAGCAGGTGGCTTACTCTTGCTTTGGAAAGATGGCTTTTCCCTTAATATTTCTTATCGGGATGACAAAATTTTTCATATGTGCATTACTAATGATCCTAGTAGAGGTGATTGGTACCTAACTTGCATTTACGGTACTCCCTATAATAATGAAAAATTTGCACAATGGCCTTTTATTAAGAATCTGAGTATGTCTATCAATAAACCCTGGGTTCTTATTGATGACCTTAATATCACTTTCACTGCTGATGATAAAAATACTGGTTGCGATAATATAACTTCTAGTGATATTCTTGACCTCATTAGGGATTCAGACCTTACTGATCTAGGGTTTTGTGGTAGACCGTTTACTTGGACTAGCAACAAACACGGCACAGGACGTTTCAAGTTTAGGATAGATAGAGCTATGGGAAATAGTGATTGGTTTCTTCAATATCCTGATTCTGTTCTTAAGCATCTCCATCATTATGGTTCAGACCATACCCCTATAATGATAGACATTTCTAACAACAATAGGGTTACAGGCAGGAATTGGAAATTTTTCGAACATTGGCTCAAACATGACTCTTTTTCTGAGAATATTAAAGATGCTTGGTCTACTAACTGTTCTGGATCCAATGCTTTTGTCCTTACAAATAAGCTGTCAAATACTAGACACTTACTTTCCTTATGGAGTAAAAGCACGTTTGGCGATTTAAACAAGCAGATCACGCAACTTCAGTCAGAACAAAACTCTATGCGATTCGATGACAACAATGGTTCTAATACATAAGCTGTTATTAACATAGAAAGCAAGATCAGGCAATTGAATGAAGTTCAAGCAAGTTCCAACAGGCAGAAAATCTCGTGACCACTTCTATAATGACATGGACATGAACTCGAGGTACTTCCATATTAGAATGAACCGCAGAAGATGTCGAAATAAAATTGATGCTCTTTAGCATCTGATGGTACGTGGTGTAACGATAGAAATTCAATATCTCAACTACTTCAGCGGCATTTCCAAGGTATTATGACTTCCTCCAATCCTCCTAGAAGTGAGAACTTTCTCAGACACATACCTCAATGCATCTCTGAGCAAGACAATGAATAACTTGAAGCTATTCCTTCATAACAAGAAATCTACCAAGCACTCATGACTATGGAGCCATGGACTTCACCTGGCCCAGACGGCTTCCCTCTTGGGTTTTACCAATCCCAATGGCAGCTGGTAAAAGAGGATGTGTTTAAGATGATAAAATCTTTTTTTTCACTCGGGATTCCTTCTTCATCAAATCAACAATAACAGAGTATCTTTTATTCCCAAGGTTCAAATAGCAAACAAGCCGGAGGATTTTCGTCCTATAACACTGTGCAAT
>NW_020619806.1:0-539 GCF_003573695.1 Papaver somniferum
CTTTTGGTACGTTTGTCTACAGACGGATGTCGTTTGGTCTTTGCAATGCACCTGCCACTTTTCAGAGGTGTATGATCAGTATATTTTCTGACTATATGAAACGCATCATTAAGGTATTTATGGATGATTTTAGTGTTTATGGTGATTCATTTGATTTTTTCTACAAAATCTTGAACTTGTGCTTAGAAGATGCATAAACACTAATCTTGTTTTAAATTGGGAGAAATGTCACTTTATGGTAAACTATGGAACAATGCTTGGTCACATTGTGTCCTCTCGAGGGCTTGAAGTTGACAAAGCAAAGATAGACTTAATAAGAAACTTACAATACCCCACTTCGGTAAGGGAAGTTCACTCGTTTCTTGGTCACGCAGGTTTTTACAGGCGGTTTATCAAGGATTTCTCCAAAATCTCAATGCCGATGTGCAAATTATTGCAAAAGGAGGTTATTTTTTACTTCAAAAATGAGTGCAATGATTCCTTTGATAAATTGAAAGAACTGTTGACAATTGCACCAATTATCAAGTCATCGGGTTGGA
>NW_020619808.1:0-2811 GCF_003573695.1 Papaver somniferum
ATGGAAAAAACTGAAATGAAAAAGTGATATATTTTTATGATGTAATTTTATAATATTTCGGTAAATTGATCAATAACCAGATGAATTAGTTGTGATGGGTTAAATACTTTTTTCCAACATATCTGCTGACAATTAGTTAATTGAATAATTGAAATTATTTTTAATATTAATTATATAGGTAACGACCTGTCATGTCAACGGTTCGACTTGACCATAAGATTTTTGAATAAAGTTTATGGATATTGGATGAGCAGTCTGAAAGATTAATTATTTCTTAATTATTTATAATTCTTACATCATTTTGAGTCACTTTGGACTAAACTATAAGTATTTAGACAGAATTGTAAATCAGGTAGGCTATTTGTGTATATTCCATATTTCAATTAAATAAAGGACTAATTTGTACCTAGTTGAATCAGTCAGGACAAAGTAGTATATTTGGATGAGAATTTGGACTAAACCGTGTGTTTCCTGATTTCATACTAGTAAAACAATAAACACTAAAAAGATAACGGGAACATGCGTTGAATATACACCTAAGAACCCAGTGATTTATACTGCCAAAAAAAATAAAAATTGGTATAGGATTATTAATAGTATTGGATTAATGTTCTTGATAATCAGATGAATATCTTTCCAATTAATGCCAAGGGATTGTGTAAATATTTTGCTTATTGATTATGTTTATCAATGTTATAAATATGGGTCTCAAACTATTACAAATGTACATCTAGTACTCACCTCGACGAAGGAAAATAAAAATACATCATTTACTTTGTTTGTGATGGCTACTTCTGATTTCAAGCGTTCGAGTCTTGTTTTCCTTCTTCTTACGGCTCTATTTTTCCTTAGCCAAGGTACTTTTTAATGATCAAAATGAATTGGTTTGATTATTTTTTGAAAAATGATATTGTAATAGTATGATTCTTCTCATTATCGAAAGTAAGAAATGACCTTTGTATGTTTTTCCTCTTATATAGCTAGCAGAGACATATCAGACTTAGGAGAGGAAATTGCTTTAGGGAGCAGCAATATTTACTTTTCAGGATGTCGCCCAAGAACATGTGAAGGAATAGGAAAATGTTGGTGTTGCGTTTACGAAAAAGACATGTACCATGGATGTGCCAAGGAGAAGGATGGGTGTATATCTAGATGCCATAAACCACCACAAAGAGCTTAATCATTAACAATTAGCAATACTTATTTCTATCAAAGTTTAATGGTAGTAAAGTATCCTTACTCGTCATCTATATTAGCTAGCATGTAATACATCTCAATGTTATCAATAAAAGGGAAAATTTCCTTAAGAAGTTGTAATGATTTTCGAATAAACAAAGTATGTTATGATTTTTGCTAGCTATAAGAACAATACTCCTAGTGACAAAATTTAAAACAACCAACGTTAACACTTTTTCCTTTCTTCATTACTGTTTTTCTCAACAAGTTACCAATAGCTTTTTTCTTCCATTTTCTTCATCTCAGGGGCTTGTGAATTGACATTTCTAGATATTACTAAAGGGATATATAATGTCTTGATAAAAGAATATCTAGATATTTTTTTAAGGTTATAAATATCCAGGCTATTGAATAGAGATATTAAGAAAATCCCTAGAATCATATTTTATTTGATACATATTTTCATAAAATTTTTGGAATCCTATATGTTAATGGGTGTAAACTGTGAAATCAAATATTTGAGGAGATTTTGAATGACTTTTTAATTCAGGCTTCAATTAAATCCTCCAAACTAGGTGATATTATGAGAGGCTTCATTTCTAGATTTTTTTCGTTTTTGATTTTATTTACTAGTAAAATAAAATATCCTTTAAAATAATGAGGAAAAAAATAACTGATGTTTGTGACTTCCCAAAACATATAAAATTTTATTATCGTTTAATTTTGTATCTAAGAATTTACAATCATATCAATAAGAAAAATAAATGAGTTTTAGTCGTCTTTCTAATGATCAAAAAATCTTTTTTATTTTTTGATGGTATATTTATATGAAAGAAAAAAAATAACTTTAATTATGTTTCGATGGTAAAAAGTATCTGGTTTTTATTAGTTGATCAATATCATTGCTACAATTAATATGCGAAAACTTTCTGCAAATATATGAGATTTTTCTCTACAAGTCTTTCATGAAATTTACCAAGTGTCTCTCGATGTTTGTTTTCCTGAAATCCTTCTTTTCTTTCTTTCTTTCTTTCTTTCTAAAATATTTATTTCTCTCTTAAAGTTCACGAACTTACAAAAACTCTCTTCAATTCTCTCAAGGTACAAGTCTTTGAAAATTTCTACAAATCTTAATAGGCTAATCCATGGAAGATTTGCTTAGACTTCCAATGAAAATTCACAGTATATGTGGGACTAATTTAGGTTAGATAAAATGCAATTGATTATTTTAGTTGATTGTATTTTTCCTGTAAAATTTAATTTTAGTTTCTATGGATATGGTAAATTAGTTCATTTTTCTTTTATGCACACTCTTTCGGTGATTTGTTATAGCTTGAAGGGCATTTATTATTGTCATTTATCTTTTCTCTTCAAATGGCGGAATAGAAATTCAGACATCGTCTTCTCAAATCTCATTTGATTTTTATGTGAATATATCGTTGTTTTTTTTGTACTTATAATACTTGATGTCTGTGTTATTTTTTTCATGTTTTTCATCTCTAATATGTTAAATAAATGCTATGAAACTAATAAATTTACTCCTAAATTTTTCTAAATGGTCACCTGCCTACTTTAACATAAAATGCATCTATTTCCAACATATCATTTTTACGTGTACTTATTTATTTATTTATT
>NW_020619809.1:0-739 GCF_003573695.1 Papaver somniferum
TCCAGTCGATTAGAATCGAAATTAAAGAGGGTCTTTTTCCTCGTCGTTTCCTTTATATGGAAATCAGAGGTCAGGGAGCCATTCCCTTGACTCGTACTGATGAGAATCTGACTCCACGAGAAATTGAACAAAAAGCGGCGGAATTGGCCTATTTCTTGCGCGTACCAATTGAAGTATTTTGAAATGAACTGCGAAGAATTAATGTTTTGTTAGCATGGGGGGAAGGAACAGAACTAAGGAATCTTCATTTTATATAACTCATGCTTCATAGAAATTTTCGATCGGATAGAGTCGACGAAAGATATGGTTTCCTTAGTAATTTACATATTTAAAATGCCACAAAAGAAAACATTCACTACCCTCACATATCTTGTATCTATTTTATTTTTACCCTGGTGGGTTTCTCTCTCATTTAATAAAAATCTGAAATCCTGGTTTACAAATTGGTGGAACACTAGGCAACCCGAAATGTTTTTGAATGATATTAAATAAAAGAATCTTCTAGAAAAATTAATAGAATTAGAAGAACTTTTCTTTTTGGACGAAGTTATAAAGGAGTACCCGGAGACACATATACAAAAGCTCCGTATAGAAATCCACAAAGAAACGATACAATTGGTCAAGATGCACAATGAAGGTCATATTCATAGCATTTTGCACTTCTCGACAAATATAATATGTTTCGATATTCTAAGTGGTTATTCTATTCTAGGTAACGAAGAACTTCTCGTTCTTAATT
>NW_020619810.1:0-395 GCF_003573695.1 Papaver somniferum
AAGAACTAATCCAAAATCCTAAAAATTTCATCTATCTTGAATCAAATAGAAAGAAAAAGCCAACACAAAAAGAAAAAGTTCATAAAAATGTTGAATTTTATATACGTTAACCTAAAAAAGTCTATAAACTTCGTTATAAGTCGGAAATTGATTTCTGAGACTAAATTGTAAACTAGATAAACTCATCTTTAACAGAAAAAGTTTGACAAATGTATTGTAATAACAGATAATATGTTATAAGGCATTACGTATAGTAAAAATTGCATTTCTATGTACGTTGATTAAAGAAAATATGAAGGAAGGCAAATTTCACAATAGAAGAAGGATGAAGGACCAGGCAGAACTAATCCAAATTCTTACAAATTTCATCTATTTTAATCAAATTGAAATACAAA
>NW_020619811.1:0-655 GCF_003573695.1 Papaver somniferum
GATGAAAGACCATGCAGAACTAATCCAAATCCTAACAAATTTCATCTATATTGAATCAAATAGAAAGACAAAGCCAACATAAAAAGAAAGAGTTCATAAAAATGTTGAATTTTATATACGTTAACTCAAAAAACTCTGCACATTTCGTTATAAGTCGGAAATTGATTTCTGAGACTAAATTGTAAACTAGATAAACTCATCTTTAACAGGAAAAGTTTGATAAATGTATTGTAATCACAATTTATATATTCTAAGGCAATACGTCTAGTAAAAATTGCATTTCTATGTACGTTGATTCAAGAAAATATGAAGGAAGTCAAATTTCACAATAGAAGAAGGATGCAAGACCATGCAGACCTAATCCAAATCCTAACAAATTTCATCTATCTTGAATCAAATAGCAAGACAAAGCCAACACAAAAACAAAGAGTTCATAAAAATGTTGAATTTAATATACGTTAACTCAAAAAAGTCTACACACTTCGTTATAAGTTAGAAATTGATTTCTGAGACTAAATTGTAAACTAGATAAACTCATCTTTAACAGAAAAAGTTTGAAAAATATATTGTAATAACAATTAATATGTTTTAAGGCAATATGTGTAGTAAAAATTGCATTTCTATGTACGTTGATTCAAGAAAATATGAAGGAAGT
>NW_020619812.1:0-398 GCF_003573695.1 Papaver somniferum
AACACAAAAAGAAAGAGTTCATAAAAATGTTGAATTTTATATACGTTAACTCAAAAAAGTATACACATTTCGTTATAAGTCGGAAATTGATTTCTGAGACTAAATTGTAAACTAGATAATCTCATCTTTAACAGAAAAAGTTTGAAAAATGTATTGTAATTGAAATTAATATGTTCTAAGGCAGTACGTCTAGTTAAAATTGCATTTCTATGTACGTTGATTCAAGAAAATATGAAGGAAGTCAAAATTCACAATAGAAGAAGGATGAAAGACCATGCACAACTAATCCAAATCTTAACAAATTTCATCTATCTTGAATCAAATAGAAAGACAAAGCCACCACAAAAAGAAAGAGTTCATAAATATGTTGAATTTTATATACGTTAACTTAAAAAAGT
>NW_020619813.1:0-408 GCF_003573695.1 Papaver somniferum
AAAAGGCCATGCAGAACTAATCCAAATCCTAAAAAATTTCATCTTCTTGAATCAAATAGAAAGAAAAATCCAACATAAAAAGAAAGAGTTCATATAAATGTTGAATTTTATATACGTTAACTCAAAAAAGTCTACACACTTCGTTATAAGTCGGAAGCTGATTTCTGAGACTAAATTGTAAACTAGATAAATTCATCTTTAACAGAAAAAGTTTGAAAAATGTATTGTAATGACAATTAATATGTTCTAAGGCAATATATCTAGTAAAAATTTCATTTCTATGTACGTTGATTCAAGAAAATATGAAGGAAGTCAAATTTCACAATAGAACAAGGATGAAAGACCATGCAGAACTAATCCAAATCCTAAAAAATTTCATCTATCTTGAATCAAATAGAAAGACAAAGC
>NW_020619814.1:0-955 GCF_003573695.1 Papaver somniferum
TTTTGGACTAAATCGTTAAAAAAGGATTAACTCGTTTTAAAAATGTGATATTTGGATCTCCGTGTACCAGGCCTGAGGAGGCTGGACTAGAGCTTCCAAAGCCCAGCTAAT
Organism: Papaver somniferum; assembly: GCF_003573695.1. Taxonomy (NCBI): domain Eukaryota; kingdom Viridiplantae; phylum Streptophyta; class Magnoliopsida; order Ranunculales; family Papaveraceae; genus Papaver; species Papaver somniferum. The sequence continues at coordinate 112 of NW_020619814.1, forward strand.
TTGGGATTAAATGTTAATTTCTACAATAATCAATAACATCATTAATCTAGGACTAGGATGAGGCGAAGCTCTTGTACCATCTGATCTAGCACTTGGAGGCTTGTATCTGAAAACTCCAAATCGTCCAAATAAAAAGAGTTCCATTTTTATCCTCGTATCTAACGGGGTTTATGGCCCGTTAGATTTCTATGAGTGGACGGTTGAAACATGAATGACATAGCATTAAATTGTGAAATCTTAACTCTGTTATTCATTCTGGTTCTTCCATCTTCTTCTTTCTTCAACCTCCTACCAAAAGAAAAAAAAGTATTAATCAAAGGAAAACAAAAAAAACAAAAAACTCTTAGAACCCAAGTTTGAAAATCTCAGAGCTCTTTCACAAGCAGAGAAGAAGAAGAAGGTAGAGATTTTTTGGGTTTTGGTTCCGTGTAGAAATCAAATGTCCCGATTGAAAGTAAGTTATATTTTTTAATCATCTTTTGTATGAAAACTGGTTCTATTGTAATAAAAATCAAAGCTTTGGCAGAAAAAAGATCATATCTTTGGTGGTTGAATTTTTTTACACAGGGATGATTGCCCATTTTTGGATATATATTTTAAACTTTTGAATATTAATTTGGAAGCTAATTCAGAGTATTTTATTGATTAAAAGTGTAATCTGCCTTCAATTTAGTGATATTGGACCCTATTTGAAAGCTCGTTCAGAGTATTTTACTAGTTATAAGTGTAATCTACCTTTATACTTTTAGAATCGAATTCCAAGTATTTTCCTGAATGTATTCAACTTCAAGTTGGTGAAAAATGATTTATAATGGGTAGCTCATATGATACTGGCGAGATTGGG
>NW_020619815.1:0-321 GCF_003573695.1 Papaver somniferum
ATTTTATATACGTTAACTCAAAAAAGTCTACACATTTCGTTATAAGTCGGAAATTGATTTCTGAGACTAAATTGTAAACTAGATAAACTCATCTTTAACAGAAAAAGTTTGAAAAATGTATTTAATTACAATTAATATGTTCTAAGACAATACGTCTAGTAAAAATTGCATTTCTATGTATGTTGATTCAAGAAAATATGAAGGAAGTCAATTTTCACAATACAAGAAAGATGAAAGACCATGCAGAACTAATCCAAATCCTAACAAATGTCATCTATCTTGAATCAAATAGAAAGACAAAGCCAATATAAAAAGAAAGAG
>NW_020619816.1:0-1216 GCF_003573695.1 Papaver somniferum
AGCATATTCTGGATTTTATATGGCTTTGTTCCCATATTTTAGTGTTGCCTATCTGTATGTTTGATCTGATGCTTGGTTACTCATGAATCAAAATATATACCACATCATTGCTAAAAGGTGTTAATGTTTATATGTAAATGAATGAAGTATAAGATAATATAGATGTGTGGAGCATGGATGTTCAGACGAGAAAAATAATCAGTTTAACTTATAATTTTGAAACAAAGCTACTAGTTTTCCCTTGCCCTCACAAACTTTTTTTATTTTGTTAATGAAAATGACAAACATTTTATTAGTAAAATGGTACGTATTTTTACTTGATGTGATATATACTATATCAGTTAAATTGGTCTTTATTATGTCGGTGCAAATATGCCATCTATCGGTTTTGAATGTTAGTGATTTCTTATTTTTTATTGTAGTGGCATGGATGATTCTGGATATTTGGTTACAAATAGTTGGAAATAGGCCTAAGCATATCACAAGTTAACCATCTCTTTTGTCATGGTTTATTAGTGAAGATGATGTGTTTTCTATTAGCAACATGACCTATAGAAACATACATGTAGTTGTGCGCAATAGCAGTTCATGGGTTTCCCATATCCGTGCTCTACAATAAGTCAGCCCAATTGGGTTGAGTAAGTGTTCTAAACACAATTTTCACCAATAATTTTTCTAATATTATTCATACGTTATCCCTATTGATTTTTTTTTTGTGTGTGTGCATATTTTTACATGTAATGTACCAGATATAACTTAGTGGATAACTACATGACAAATTATATCCCCGATATGGTACCATTTGAAGGGCTTGAGAACTGTAAGAGGTTTTCTACCGACTCTCAAATGTTCATGTTTGCTTGGCTTTAATTGTAGATGAAAAAGCGGGGGGTCCAACAACCACACCCAATATTTCGCTTAGCAATCTGTATGGACTAATTCCAATATACTTTCAAGAGAATCAACTAGACAGTCAGACTCAATCTTAAGAAAAGTATATTTAAAAATTATATCTCTATTTCTCGATTCAATCCGCAATCAAACAAATGGGAATTTGCGAGCCCGATTGAATATAAGAAATAACTTGGACGGTATCAAAAACCAATATCCAAGTGTCAATAAATTTAATCAACAACCAAAGGTTGGATTCACAATTGATTGAACTTACGCACAACCTGTGATATTTCAATTATATAAACAAATATAATGCGCAAAA
>NW_020619817.1:0-1198 GCF_003573695.1 Papaver somniferum
TCGAGTGTACATTCGAAAAATACTAACTCGGAAAGACTCGAACGTTATAATTTAGCTCAAGAGGTGTCTATTTTGATTGAAAACATGCTAATTATCAAGACATGTTGGTCTATAGACCCACATGATCGTGATATTTTAGCCAAGTTTTGAAGCCTAGGCCTCATAAACAAGAATTTTCTACTTAGAGCAGTTTCGAGTGTACATTCGAATAATACACACTCGAAAAGACTCAAACTCTATAATTTAGCTCAACAGGTTTCTATTTTTATTGGAAACATGCTAATGATCAGGACATGTTGGTCTATAGACCCAGATGATCTTGATATTTTATCAAAATTTTGAAATCTAGGCCTCATAAACAAGATTTGTCTACTTAGAGCAGTTTCGAGTGTACATTCGAAAAGTACACACTCGTAAAGACTCGAACGCTATAATTTAGCTCAAGATGTGTCTATTTTGATTGAAAACATGCTAATTATCAAGACATGTTGGTCCATAGACCCACATGATCTTGATATTTTAGCCAAATTTTGAAGTCTAGGCCACATAAACAAGATTTTTCTACTTAGAGCAGTTTCGAGTGTATATTCGAAAAATACACACTCGAAAAGACTCGAACGCTATAATTTATCTCAAGAGGTGTCTATTTTGATTGAAAACATGCTATTGATCAGTACATGTTAGTCTACAGACCCACATGATCTTGATATTTTATCCAAATTTTGAAGTCTAAGCCACATAAACAAGATTTTCTACTTAGAGCAGTTTCGAGTATACATTCGAATAATACACACTCGAAAAGACTCGAACGCTATAATTTAGCTCAACAGGTGTCTATTTTTATTGGAAACATGCTAATGATCAGGACATGTTGGTCTATAGACCCACATGATCTTGATAATTTAGCCAAATTTTGAAGTCTAGGCCTCATAATCAAGATTTGTCTACTTAGCGCAGTTTCGAATGTACATTCGAAAAATACACACTCAAAATGACTCGAACGCTATAATTTAATTCAAGAGGTGTCTATTTTGATTGAAAACATGCTAATGATCAGGACATGTTGGTCTATAGACCCAGATGACCTTGATATTTTAGCTAAATTTTGAAGTTTAGTCCTCATAAACAAGATTTGCTTACTTAAAGCAGTTTCGAGTGTACATTCGAAAAATACACACTCGAAAAGACTCGAACGCTA
>NW_020619818.1:0-474 GCF_003573695.1 Papaver somniferum
TTTTTACCCTTAACCAAATCAGCAAAAGACACGATTTTATTCTCATTAGGATTCTTAGAAGAATCAGAAGTTTCCCCCGTCTTGAATCACCTAAAAGATGATCCAAGATGAAGGAATGGACGTGAGAAATATGAAACCCTAAAAAAATCGCCAAAGAATTGTGGAGAGAAAATTTCGCATCTACCACCTCTGAAATTGAGCACGATAACATTTCAAAACTTATCACTGGTAAAACCGTTGAATGGAAAAAGGGAAAGATGCTAACCAAAGATGTACCCTTCTACTTAAGGATTTTCGGCAAACTTGCTGTAGCAACCCTTTTTCTTGTACAAGAGATTCTTCACAGTGGAGTAAAGAATTTGTTGAATCTGTATACTACCTCCTAGAAGGCAAAAAAAAAAAAAAAATTGACATGTGGATTAATTATAAATCAAATGATTAAAATCATTGAATCCATCAATACCACAGCATTCC
>NW_020619819.1:0-1040 GCF_003573695.1 Papaver somniferum
AAAAAATCGAGTACTAACGATACGTACATTGAAGAAAATTCAGACGCAAAAATGTGTTTATCAAATACCCCCAAACTCATTATTTTTAAGTCCTCGAGCAAATATAATATAGAAAATAAAATCCTAACTCATTGTCGCAGGCATCGCGATTGCACTTAGCGTGTCCAATAAGTCTTTGAACCCCTAGGTGGCCCTAGTGGCCGAGTTATAGTCTAGGTAGGGTTTACAAGAGGTGTACCCACAAAAAATTTATTTCAAACCTTAGATATCTATGCAGAACCTTGGAATAACACTAAAGAACCTCATTGGTTGGCATACTCTCATTGATTACAAGAGGAAATACCCTGATGCGAGTGACAGAGCTCTACTCAGAAGTCGCATCCATACTCGGAATCAAACAAATCACATGGATAGATTAAGAAGATGGATATAGGGAAAAACGTAGATGGTTTTAGATGTTGACTAAGGTGAACGGTATTTCCCATATTTGTTTAAAGGCCACTTCCAGGATGAACTTATCCTAATAGAATGTTATACTGGTCTGAACTAATATCAAAACAACTGGCATATACAAGGGAACCAGTGGCCGATAATCCTAATTCTAGATCAACTCAGCTGGCATATACAAGGGAACCAACGGTCGATTTTATTGAATAATTTATTCCGGTTGGTCTGATGGTCTGGTCTAATTTTTTTCATTTTTCATTTTTTTCCATGGTGACCCAATCACTCTATATCACCATATCACTTAGAGAAATGTACTTTCAAAAATAAAAATAAAAATAAAAATCATAAACATAAGGTGAAAAGGGCTCAACGAGATATGACAAAACTACCATGTTATTTCTAACACCTGAGCTCTGTGCTTTTATGAATAGACTCTATTTTTTTTTGGATTCCTCAACTTCTACAACCAAGATGCTTCCATCCACTTAGATTGGTTAGTGTCATCCTTAATTGGCACAAATTTCTAGGCTCTGGAGTTTATAATGCAACTAAATTTTTTCCACATACCCCCAAACTTAAATTTAACATTGTCC
>NW_020619820.1:0-839 GCF_003573695.1 Papaver somniferum
TTATTATTATTCTTGTTCTTCTTTACGTTTTTGGTTTTTTTTTTTGTTTCCTTGCAGATTTTTGAAGTTGGAGCGAGAGATAAATTTGCCAAAGCTTGTGGTGATTTACTTAAAGTTTGGGAGCGAAAAGCAAAGCTAAAGGAGCGAAAGAAGAAGAATTTTATTTATTTATTTTGATAAAAAGAGAGAAAAAAAAAGAGAGACATTTTTTTTTATTAGACTTTCTTTTCTTTTGTATTTTTTTTTATGGACTTTGGACATTAATTTTGGGACATTTTTATTTTAATTTTTAAACCCTACGGAAGGGTACCCTTAAATATAAACTGTTTGCAGGGAAGGACGACGATTATGATATCGTATCGGCCCCTCGGGTTCGCACACGACATAGGAGTCGTGGCCCGAGTCGACTTCAGCGGTTCTTCGCCCGTCTGGTACGGGAGGTAAAATTCTAAACACCCGCGAATCTCCTGCAAGCGGGTTACTGGACTCCTTAAGGTGAATATATGCTGAGGACTTGAATATGGACTGTTTTTAAATTCCTAGTAAAGGGCAAGGCCTGGCCTAAACAAGATAAGGGTTTGGATTTCATCACCGCTCCCTTCTTGCCCGCCTTAGGAAAACGAAACCTAACGCGAACCTAAGCCTAAAATTTGGACTAGAAAGAGACCTATAGGGTATCGAGCTTAACAGGACAATCATTCGAAAAATATTGGTTACTCTTTTAAGCACATCTCGAAGTTCTTGACGGTTTCTGCGAGTTGAATGCGTGACTGCGCCGCATTGGATCGGTGAGGTTTTGGGTATCAAAGCTCCTCTGAGCTTCCCTCGCCTCGATTCAA
>NW_020619821.1:0-2016 GCF_003573695.1 Papaver somniferum
TATTTTTGGCAAAGAATAAGAGTCCATATTTTTAATATTTGAGCTATAATTGATTGGAGTTATTAATTGAGTCACATGAATGGAATTTGGTGGAATCCTGAATCTCAGTACCTCTCGATACTGTGACAGCTTTCCTTGTACATATTATATTAAGTTTAAAATCGAATCTCAACAAGTCCGAGAAACGAACACTTTAGTTACCACTACAAAATTACATCATTTCCCAGTTGGTAGAGTTCTCCTTTATATTGTTTTCAAATTAGGGTTTGCAATCCAAGTTACCTTGGTAACAAAGTATTCAATATTCACCGTTAGATGAAAAATTAGATTCAACCAAGCTAATATCTTTTAACCGTTAGATCGAACTTAGCTTGTTATACACAAATGAAATGTACCCTCATTTAGGTTTTTATGTAATCGTACCTAAACGTGTACACCATGTTGGTTCACAAATAGTTAACCGAGGTTAGCCATATGATTACTCTCATATCAACCTTATTCATCTTAACCATAACTAGTTCAAATGACTCAAATGAAACTAGCTAAAGAGCCGTTCAGTTGCTATATTCTCATAGAATTATACAAGAACACAATTGAAGCAAAATCGGTTTGATTCACTCGAATCAATACATGAACATTATAGCCATGGTTTGCAAAGATTGCGTTCCTTATTTTATAAATGTTTAGGTTCATGTACACAACCGATTTTAGAAAGTAACAACTTAAGTATGTGTACTTAAGTAACCGGATTTGAGTTTGTTTTGATTTTCAAACTCAGCAGAAATTCACGGACGTGAACTTTCCGCTAGTATGCGTACGGGTACGCGTACTTTGGTAACTGGTTTGAGTTGGTTTTGATTTCCAAACTCAGTAGAAATTCACATACGTGAAATTCCTCCAGTATGCTTACGGGTACGCATACTTATCCAGTCTCCATCAACCATTTAGTACACACACAAGTATGTATACATTTGGTTCCCGGTTTTGGACTTATACACAAATGTGCGAACACGCTATATGCTTATATCCAAAGATGGTGACATGATTCTAAGCTCTTTATTTCAATCATGGAAACATTCTTAGAAGATGACAATAGCCGTTTTCACACACTATTAATATCAAAGCAATTTTCAAGATAATGAAATAATCATTATCGAAACATTCCAAGTCTACACTAAATGATTGTATAACACAAACCATGTAAGATGTTACTCGGAAATTTTCACATGATATAAGATGAACTTGGTCGAAGCGAAAGCTTGCCAACACATATTTCGAGAAATATGTCAGCGAGATAAACTCAGCTCGAAATCTCAAATGTGTATATAGAAAACTATATCGTAATACGACTTATGTCTCTATATAGGAGATAGAGTAGAAATAGACTTTCCAAGTGATAGATGAGTTTAAGTCTCCACATACCTTTTGTCGATGAAGTTCCACAAGCTCCCATTAGTAGTTCTTCGTCTTCAAATGATGAACGTCGTGAAAAGTAAGCTCAACTACACAATCTATGTCCTAGTCCAAGACATCTATAAATAGGCTAGAAATCAAGACTTATATTTTTGATCACTAACATTGAAAAACATGGTTGAGATAGCAACGCATGCGAGTTCGACCGAGCAGTGCTCTAACAAGATTTTAAAAGCAAAAGAAAGTAAATAAAGCAATCAAAAGTTTAAGTTGAAATCAATCAGAGAGATTAGATCAAGGAATCGATCTTCGTTGCAAAACAATCATACAAATTATGTTCTTTTGCACTTTTTATTAGTCATAGATTATCACCAACCGTAGGATTGCAGATTCGCTTAGCTAACCCAAAAATTCCTTGTTACACTGAGTAACAGGTCTGCTTAGTTATCAGATTCTATTCAAAAGAACCACCTTGAGGTTCGCTTACAATATATAATTTCCCCGAACGCATTAATATTTATGAATTTAGGTTTAGGACTAGTAGTTAAACTCGGTTCGCTTTGTCCACTTTCTAGCGTTGTTTTCACATACAATTGCTCCACA
>NW_020619822.1:0-1183 GCF_003573695.1 Papaver somniferum
AGAATTCTTGTTTTCTCATTGTTATAGCTACGGATTTTCAACAACGATGATGCTAAACTTACAACCTTTGGAATCATTGGAGTACTTGGAAGTGATGAAGATTTCGAGTAATGTTGAAGATTAGGCATGTGGAATAGGAGCTACAAAAGTTTATTTATTTATTGTTGCATTCCATATGTATTAATAGTTTTGTCACTAAAATTGACAAGGAGGAGATTGTTAGAGAACTGATCGGTCGAACTCGCATGCGTTGCTATCCCAAGCATGTTTGTCAATGTTAGTGATCAAAACTATAAGTCTTGATTTCTAGTCTACTATAGCTAAGTCTCGGACTAGGTAGAAAGTGTAGTTGAGCTCAAGAACTCCATGAAGATCATCATAGAAGACGAAGAACTACTCAAGGAACTGGTGGAACTTCATCGACTAAAAGGTATGTGTATACTTGTACTTATCTATCACTCAAAAGTCTATCTACTCTATCTCTTGAGACAAAAGTCGTTTTGCTATATAGACTTTGATTATACACATTTGCTATTTCGAGCCGAGTTTATCTCGCTTATCTATTTCTCGAAATATGTGTTGGTAATCTTTAGCTTTGGCCAAGTTCATCTTTACCTAGTGACGAAAGTCATATTATGTTTCAATTACTTGAAAATGGCTTTGACGAAAAATAATTTGTGAATAACAACTATATAACGTCCTCTAAGAATGTTTCAGTGATTGAAATGATAGTTTAGATTATATAACCATTGTTGGATATAAGCATTGTGTGGTAACACATATATGTGTAAGTCCTTATTCCTTGAACCAAAGTATGCGTACTTTGTTGATCAGGAAAACCAGAACAAGAGTCCGCGAACTTTCGGAGGTTCTCGTCCCGAGAAAATCTGCTGGAGTTTGTGAATTGTTTACAAACTTATTCCGGGGACTTAGGTCCTCGAACTCAGTCCGCGAACTTAAGTTGGTTATTTCTAAAAACAATTATTCGTGAACTTATACTTATATAAACTAAGGAATGCAAGTTTGCAAACCGTGGCTATAAAGTTCATGAGTCGATTCGAGTGAATCAAATCGTTTTTGCTTCGATTGTGTCTTGTATACTTCTATAAGATCTAAGCAATTGAACAACTCTCTAACTAGTTCATTTGAGTCATTTGAACTAGTTATGGTGAAGAAGAATATG
>NW_020619823.1:0-1165 GCF_003573695.1 Papaver somniferum
ACCGTCAAGCACCAGGACTAAGTGCTTCCACTGGAGCAGGTCGTAAAAATGCTGGCGCGCGCTTCTGGTACAAATGCGAGCGTGCGTAGCAGATCCGCTGGCGTTTGAATCAAGACCGCCAATGGCTACTTTCAAATGGTCACAGGAACGGCTAGTTTCTACCTCCAAAAATACGACTCGAGTTTGATCTCACAAATTCACAACAATCTTTCATCTGATCAATCTTTTCTTAATTTCAATTACTTTCGATTTTCAACCATGAATTCTGATTTTGATTCTTCTGAGGAAGATATGGAGATGGATGAAATGTTGTATGAAGAAAAGGAAGAAATGTGTATGGAGTTTTTGCGTCAAATGGATGAAGATGCAATTCAAGATAGAAGAAGGCGAAATTTTATATTGCAATTACAAACCGGGATCATAGCAAAGCCTTTAGATGCCATATGAAGTTGCGACTAGAAGATGGACGTGGCAGGATCGATATTTTTACCACGAAAAGATGATGCATGATTATTTTAATCATGATTGTGTCTATTCCGATGAGGATTTTTAGCGACGATTCTGCATGGACCGCAACTTGACGCAAATGATTATTGCCGAGCTTTGTCAGGTACAACCTTTATTTAATTATCAGTATGATGCACGACATGTACGAGGCTTTAGTCCCGAACAAAAGGTCACTGCGGCCTCCGTATACTATGTTACGGGGTACCAGCGGATTACACGGATGATTACATCCGTATTGGGAAAACAACCGCCTTTAGGTATCTCAAATTATTTTGCGAAACAATAGTCAATCATTTTGGTCCAACCTTTTTAAGAAAGCCTACTCGGGAAGACATTTAAATAATAACTGCAGAAAACACCGAGAGGGGTTTTCCAGGAATGCTAGGTAGTCTTGACTGCATGCACTGGACGTAGCATACATGTCCGGTTGAATGGGAAGGCCAATATACGGGTCATTATCCAAAACTAATTGTAGTTTTGGAAGCTTCAGCTACTTATGATTGTTGGTTTTGGCATGACTTGTTTGGACTCCCGGGTTCAGATAACGATCTTAACATTTTATATAAGTCACTATTGTTTGAAGATCTTAAGAATGGGATCGCGTCACTGTAATTTCACCATCAACGGTCACTACACTCAGGGTTATTATCTACCAGAC
>NW_020619824.1:0-1288 GCF_003573695.1 Papaver somniferum
TGTTGCAAGCACTATTAGCACTACAGTACTTGCCCACTCTTACGACCTCAACAGCAATTGCGCACGGAATGAAAATAAAGGACCACACAGGGGGAGAAGACGAAAAGAAGAGGATAGTAGCTCTTCTGGACACAAGTTGAAATGAAAAATGTGATCGGTTTATATAGGGGAGAAGAGAGAGGTCGAATTGATTGTGCAATAAAAGCGAATTAAAGAGAGAATAAATTTTGAATTAAAAACAAAATAAATTCGAATTAAATTCAAGATTTTTTGTATCAGCAATAAAACGGTCATGCACATAATGTCGACATAAAAATGGAAATAAACATAATGTCGACATTCGCCGGGTCAGACGCCCCCAACAATTAAGAGAAAATTATTTTCTCTTAAAATCTTTTAGGTAATAATTAAAAAGAAGTTTTGCCAAAAAGATAAGTCTTGTTTAACCCACACCCACACCCGAGCCCGAGCATTGCCTAAGTCCTCTCCCTTGCACAAAGGTGCTACTGACACAAGGGCCACTCTAATATCAAAATTTTCAATACTTATGGAGAGGTATCATCTTTAGTTTTCCCTATGTGGGACTAAAGGTTCATTCACAAATAGTGAAAATGAGCTAGTGTCCTTAGTGACCAATAGATCCTAAATTCCAATCCCACCAAGACCAAAAACCAAACTATTTTATAAACACATTTTCTCTAACAACTCTAAGCATCCAATAAACTAGAACGAACATGACAAGAAACCAAACTCATTAGCTTGAACACTCAAAGAAAACCGAGCACCCTTCCCCAAGCCGTTGTAAACAATTCGAGGACACTTTTTTAAAATATAAACCAACTGTGATGTGGATTTTGACATGATTTGTTTGGGAGAAACAAATAAAAAAAAAGCCTTTCAAAAAGAAGTGATTCTAATGGAGATTGCAATATTTCATGGGTAGGACGCTACCTTTGTACTAAATAATAATTATAAACTCTTCAGCTTAAACTACCTAGTACTTAGGTGCACCCTAACCATGTAATCTTAGTATCTCCACAAGAATCAAATTTCTTGAAAAATAATATATGAATGCTAACATGAATATAAACTAGAACGAAAAGCAGTAAGCTCTCGACATTTAATTAGCATGATAGCTAGAACCTAATTCGATCTTTTAACTAGCTAGTCTATATATGAAACAAACCCACGCAAAGGGTTCAGTATAGGACTGGTTGACTTTCATACATACATGGATACCCATATATTATGTCCCTTCATCTAAATCCATAAAAGAGGTTCGGGAAAG
>NW_020619825.1:0-206897 GCF_003573695.1 Papaver somniferum
AGCATGTTTTCAATCAAAATAGAAACCTGTTGAGCTAAATTATAGCGTTCGAGTCTTTTCGAGTGTGTATTATTCGAATGTACACTCGAAACTGCTCTAAGTAGAAAATTCGTGTTTATGAGGCCTAGGCTTCAAAAATTGGCTAACATATCAAGATCATGTGGGTATATAGACCAACATGTCCTGATCAATAGCATGTGTTCAATCAAAATAGACACCTCTTGAGCTAAATTATAGCGTCGAGTCTTTTCGAGTGTGTATTTTTCGAATGTACACTCGAAACTGCTCTAAGTAGACAAATCTTGTTTATGAGGCCTAGACTTCAAAATTTAGTTAAAATATCAAGATCATCTGGGTCTATAGACCAACATGTCCTGATTATTAGCATGTTTCCAATAAAAATAGACACCGGTTGAGCTAAATTATAACGTTCAAGTCTTTTCGAGTGTGTATTATTTGAATGTACACTCGAAACTGCTCTAAGTAGAAAATTCGTGTTTATGAGGCCTAGGCTTCAAAAATTGGCTAACATATCAAGATCATGTGGGTCTATAGACCAACATGTCCTGATCAATAGCATGTTTTCAATCAAAATAGACACCTCTTGAGCTAAATTATAGCGTTCGAGTCTTTTCGAGTGTGTATTTTTCGAATATACACTCGAAACTGCTCTAAGTAGACAAATCTTGTTTATGAGGCCTAGATTTCAAAATTTTGCTAAAATATCAAGATCATCTGGGTCTATAGACCAACATGTCCTGATCATTAGCATGTTTCCAAACAAAATAGACACCTCTTGAGCTAAATTATAGCGTTCGAGTCTTTTCGAGTGTGTATTTTTCGAATGTACACTCGAAACTGCTCTAAGTAGAAAATTCGTGTTTATGAGGCCTAGGCTTCAAAACTTGGCTAAAATATCAAGATCATGTGGGTCTATAGACCAACATGTCCTGATAATTAGCATGTTTTCAATCAAAATAGAAACCTGTTGAGCTAAATTATAGCGTTCGAGCCTTTTCGAGTGTGTATTATTCGAATGTACACTCGAAACTAATCTAGGTAGAAAATTCGTGTTTATGAGGCCTAGGCTTCAAAACTTGGCTAAAATATCAAGATCATGTGGTTTTATAGACCAACATGTCCTGATCAATAGCATGTTTTCAATCAAAATAGACACCTCTTGAGATAAATTATAGCGTTCGAGTCTTTTCGAGTGTGTATTTTTCGAATGGATACTCGAAACTGCTCTAAGTAGACAAATCTTGTTTATGAGGCCTAGATTTCAAAATTTTGCTAAAATATCAAGATCATCTGGGTATATAGACCAATTTGTCCTGATCATTAGCATGTTTCCAATAAAAATAGAAACCTGTTGAGCTAAATTATAGCGTTCGAGTCTTTTCGAGTGTGTATTTTTCGAATGTACACTCGAAACTGCTCTAAGTAGAAAATTCGTGTTTATGAGGCATAGGCTTCAAAACATGGCTAAAAAATAAAGATCATGTGGGTCTATAGACCAACATGTCCTGATAATTAGCATGTTTTCAATCAAAATAGACACCTCTTGAGCTAAATTATAGCGTTCGAGTCTTTTCGAATGTACAGTCGAAACTGCTCTAAGTAGAAAAATCTTGTTTATGTGGCCTAGACTTCAAAATTTGGCTAAAATATCAAGATCATGTGGGTCTATAGACCAACATGTCCTGATCATTAGCATGTTTCCAATCAAAATAGACACCTCTTGAGCTAAATTATAGCGTTCGAGTCTTTTCGAGTGTGTATTTTTCGAATGTACACTCGAAACTGCTCTAAGTAGAAAATTCGTGTTTATGAGGCCTAGGCTTCAAAACTTGGCTAAAATATCAAGATCATGTGGGTATATAGACCAACATGTCCTGATAATTAGCATGTTTCCAATAAAAATAGACACCGATTGAGCTAAATTATAGTGTTCGATTCTTTTCGAGTGTGTATTTTTCGAATGTACACTCGAAAATGCTCTAAGTAGAAAAATCTTGTTTATGAGGCCTAGGCTTCAAAAATTGGCTAAAATATCAAGATCATGTGGGTTTATAGACCAACATGTCCTGATCAATAGCATGTTTTTAATCAAAATAGATACCTCTTGAGCTAAATTATAGCGTTCGAGTCTTTTCGAGTGTGTATTTTTCGAATGTACACTCGAAACTGCTCTAAGTAGATAAAATCTTGTTTATGAGGCCTAGATTTCAAAATTTAGCTAAAATATCAAGATCATCTGGGTCTATAGACCAACATGTCCTGATCATTAGCATGTTTCCAATAAAAATAGAAACCTGTTGAGCTAAATTATAGCGTTCGAGTCTTTTCGAGTGTGTATTTTTCGAATGTACACTTGAAACTGCTCTAAGTAGACAAATCTTGTTTATGAGGCCTAGATTTCAAAATTTTGCTAAAATATCAAGATCATGTGGGTCTATAGACCAACATGTCCTGATAATTAACATGTTTTCAATCAAAATAGAAACCTGTTGAGCTAAATTATAGCGTTCGAGTCTTTTCGAGTGTGTATTATTCGAATGTACACTCGAAACTGCTCTAAGTAGAAAATTCGTGTTTATGAGGCCTAGGCTTCAAAACTTGGCTAATATATCAAGATCATGTGGGTCTATAGACCAACATATCCTGATAATTAGCATGTTTTCAATCAAAATAGACACCTCTTGAGCTAAATTATAGCGTTCGAGTCTTTTCAAATGTACAGTCGAAACTGCTCTAAGTAGAAAAATCTTGTTTATGTGGCCTAGACTTCAAAATTTGGCTAAAATATCAAGATCATGTGGGTCTATAGACCAACATGTCCTGATAATTAGCATGTTTTCAATCAAAATAGACATCGGTTGAGCTAAATTATAGTGTTCGAGTCTTTTCGAGTGTGTATTTTTCGAATGTACACTCGAAAATGCTCTAAGTAGAAAAATCTTGTTTATGAGGCCTAGGCTTCAAAAATTTGCTAAAATATCAAGATCATGTGGGTTTATAGACCAACATGTCCTGATCAATAGCATGTTTTTAATCAAAATAGATACCTCTTGAGCTAAATTATAGCGTTCGAGTCTTTTCGAGTGTGTATTTTTCGAATGTACACTCGAAACTGCTCTAAGTAGACAAATCTTGTTTATGAGGCCTAGATTTCAAAATTTAGCTAAAATATCAAGATCATCTGGGTCTATAGACCAACATGTCCTGATCATTAGCATGTTTCCAATAAAAATAGAAACCTGTTGAGCTAAATTATAGCGTTCGAGTCTTTTCGAGTGTGTATTTTTTGAATGTACACTTGAAACTGCTCTAAGTAGACAAATCTTGTTTATGAGGCCTAGATTTCAAAATTTTGCTAAAATATCAAGATCATGTGGGTCTATAGACCAACATGTCCTGATAATTAGCATGTTTTCAATCAAAATAGAAACCTGTTGAGCTAAATTATAGCGTTCGAGTCTTTTCGAGTGTGTATTTTTCGAATGTATACTCGAAACTGCTCTAAGTAGAAAATTCGTGTTTATGAGGCCTAGGCTTCAAAACTTGGCTAAAATATCAAGATCATGTGGGTATATAGACCAACATGTCCTGATAATTAGCATGTTTTCAATCAAAATAGACATCGGTTGAGCTAAATTATAGTGTTCGAGTCTTTTCGAGTGTGTATTTTTCGAATGTACACTCGAAAATGCTCTAAGTAGAAAATTCGTGTTTATGAGGCCTAGGCTTCAAAACTTGGCTAAAATATCAAGATCATGTGGGTCTATAGACCAACATATCCTGATAATTAGCATGTTTTCAATCAAAATAGACACCTATTGAGCTAAATTATAGCGTTCGAGTCTTTTCAAATGTACAGTCGAAACTGCTCTAAGTAGAAAAATCTTGTTTATGTGGCCTAGACTTCAAAATTTGGCTAAAATATCAAGATCATGTGGGTCTATAGACCAACATGTCCTGATAATTAGCATGTTTTCAATCAAAATAGACATCGGTTGAGCTAAATTATAGTGTTCGAGTCTTTTCGAGTGTGTATTTTTCGAATGTACACTCGAAAATGCTCTAAGTAGAAAAATCTTGTTTATGAGGCCTAGGCTTCAAAAATTTGCTAAAATATCAAGATCATGTGGGTTTATAGACCAACATGTCCTGATCAATAGCATGTTTTTAATCAAAATAGATACCTCTTGAGCTAAATTATAGCGTTCGAGTCTTTTCGAGTGTGTATTTTTCGAATGTACACTCGAAACTGCTCTAAGTAGACAAATCTTGTTTATGAGGCCTAGATTTCAAAATTTAGCTAAAATATCAAGATCATCTGGGTCTATAGACCAACATGTCCTGATCATTAGCATGTTTCCAATAAAAATAGACACCTCTTGAGCTAAATTATAGCGTTCGAGTCTTTTCGAGTGTGTATTTTTCGAATGTACACTCGAAACTGCTCTAAGTAGAAAATTCGTGTTTATGAGGCCTAGGCTTCAAAATTGGCTAAAATATCAAGATCATGTAGGTCTATAGACCAACATGTCCTGATCAATAGCATGTTTTCAATCAAAATAGACACCTCTTGAGCTAAATTATAGCGTTCGAGTCTTTTCGAGTGTGTATTTTTCGAATGTACACTCGAAACTGCTCTAAGTAGACAAATCTTGTTTATGAGGCCTAAATTTCAAAATTTTGCTAAAATATCAAGATCATCTGGATCTATAGACCAACATGTCCTGATCATTAGCATGTTTCCAATCAAAATAGACACTTCTTGAGCTAAATTATAGCGTTCTAGTCTTTTCGAGTGTGTATTTTTCGAATGTGCACTCGAAACTGCTCTAAGTAGAAAATTTGTGTTTATGAGGCCTAGGCTTCAAAACTTGGTTAAAATATCAAGATCATGTGGGTCTATAGACCAACATGTCCTGATAATTAGCATGTTTCCAATCAAAATAGACACCTCTTGAGCTAAATTATAGCGTTCGAGTCTTTTCGAGTGTGTATTTTTCGAATGTACACTCGAAACTGCTCTAAGTAGAAAAATCTTGTTTATGTGGTCTAGACTTCAAAATTTGGCTAAAATATCAAGATCATGTGGGTCTATAGACCAACATGTCCTGATAATTAGCATGTTTCCAATCAAAATAGACACCTCTTGAGCTAAATTATAGCGTTCGAGTCTTTTCGAGTGTGTATTTTTCGAATGTACACTCGAAACTGCTCTAAGTAGAAAAATCTTGTTTATGTGGCCTAGACTTCAAAATTTGGCTAAAATATCAAGATCATGTGGGTCTATAGACAAAAATGTCCTGATCAGTAGCATGTTTTCAATCAAAATAGACATCTCTGGAGCTAAATTATAGCGTTCGAGTCTTTTCGAGTGTGTATTTTTCGAATGTACACTCGAAACTGCTCTAAGTAGAAAAATCTTGTTTATGTGGCCTAGACTTCAAAATTTGGCTAAAATATCAAGATCATGTGGGTCTATAGACCAACATGTCCTGATCATTAGCATGTTTCCAATCAAAATAGACACCTCTTGAGCTAAATTATAGCGTTCGAGTCTTTTCGAGTGTGTATTTTTCGAATGTACACTCGAAACTGCTCTAAGTATAATATCAGTGTTTATGAGGCCTAGGCTTCAAAACTTGGATAAAATATCAAGATCATGTGGGTCTATAGACCAACATGTCCTGATAATTAGCATGTTTTCAATCAAAACAGACACCTCTTGAGGTAAATTATAGCGTTCGAGTCTTTTCGAGTGTGTATTTTTCGAATGTACACTCGAAACTGCTCTAAGTAGAAAAATCTTGTTTATGTGGCCTAGACTTCAAAATTTGGCTAAAATATCAAGATCATGTGGGTCTATAGACCAACATGTCCTGATCATTAGCATGTTTCCAATCAAAATAGACACCTCTTGAGCTAAATTATAGCGTTCGAGTGTGTATTTTTCGAACGTACATTCGAAACTGCTCTAAGTAGACAAATCTTGTTTATGAGGCCTAGATTTCAAAATTTTGCTAAAATATCAAGATCATTTGGGTCTATAGACCAACATGTCCTGATCGTTAGCATGTTTCCAATAAAAATAAAAACCTGTTCAGCTAAATTATAGCGTTCGAGTCTTTTCGAGTGTGTATTATTCGAATGTACACTCGAAAATGCTCTAATTAGAAAATTCGTGTTTATGAGGCCTAGGCTTCAAAACTTGGCTAAAATATCAAGATCTCGTGGGTCTATAGACCAACATGTCCTGATAATTAGCATGTTTTCAATCAAAATAGTCACCTCTTGAGCTAAATTATAGCGTTCGAGTCTTTTCGAGTGTGTATTTTTCGAATGTACACTCGAAACTGCTCTAAGTAGAAAAATCTTATTAATGAGGCCTAGACTTCAAAATTTGTCTGAAATATCAAGATCATATGGGTCTATAGACCAACATGTCCTGATAATTAGCATGTTTTCAATCAAAATAGACACCTCTGGAGCTAAATTGTAGCGTTCGAGTCTTTTCGAGTGTGTATTTTTCGAATGTACACTCGAAACTTCTCTAAGTAGACAAATCTTGTTTATGAGGCCTAGAATTCAAAATTTAGCTAAAATATCAAGATCATTTGGGTCTATAGACCAACATGTCCTGATCATTAGCATGTTTCCAATAAAAATAGACACTGGTTGAGTTAAATTATAGCGTTCAAGTCTTTTCGAGTGTGTATTATTTGAATGTACACTCGAAACTGCTCTAAGTAGAAAATTCGTGTTTATGAGGCCTAGCCTTCAAAACTTGGCTATCATATCAAGATCATGTGGGTCTATATACCAACATGTCCTGATCAATAGCATGTTTTCAATAAAAATAGACACCTCTTGAGCTAAATTATAGCGTTCGAGTCTTTTCGAGTGTGTATTTTTCGAACGTACACTCGAAACTGCTCTAAGTAGACAAATCTTGTTTATGAGGCCTAGATTTCAAAATTTTGCTAAAATATCAAGATCATCTGGGTCTATAGATCAACATGTCCTGATCATTAGCATGTTTCCAATAAAAATAAAAACTTGTTGAGCTAAATTATAGCGTTCGAGTCTTTTCGAGCGTTTATTATTCGAATGTACACTCGAAAATGCTCTAATTAGAAAATTCGTGTTAATGAGGCCTAGGCTTCAAAACTTGGCAAAAATATCAAGATCATGTGGGTCTATAGACCAACATGTCCTGATAATTAGCATGTTTTCAATCAAAATAGTCACCTCTTGAGCTAAATTATAGCGTTCGAGTCTTTTCGAGTGTGTATTTTTCGAATGTACACTCGAAACTGCTCTAAGTAGAAAAATCTTGTTTATGTGGCCTAGACTTCAAAATTTGGCTAAAATATCAAGATCATGTGGGTCTATAGACCAACATGTCCTGATCATTAGCATGTTTCCAATCAAAATAGACACCTCTTGAGCTAAATTATAGCGTTCGAGTCTTTTCGAGTGTGTATTTTTCGAACGTACACTCGAAACTGCTCTAAGTAGACAAATCTTGTTTATGAGGCCTAGATTTCAAAATTTTGCTAAAATATCAAGATCATTTGGGTCTATAGATCAACATGTCCTGATCATTTGCATGTTTCCAATAAAAATAAAAACTTGTTGAGCTAAATTATAGCGTTCGAGTCTTTTCGAGTGTGTATTATTCGAATGTACACTCGAAAATGCTCTAATTAGAAAATTCGTGTTTATGAGGCCTAGGCTTCAAAACTTGGCTAAAATATCAAGATCATGTGGGTCTATAGACCAACATGTCATGATAATTAGCATTTTTTCAATCAAAATAGTCACCTCTTGAGCTAAATTATAGCGTTCGAGTCTTTTCGAGTGTGTATTTTTCGAATGTACACTCGAAACTGCTCTAAGTAGAAAAATCTCGTTTATGTGGCCTAGACTTCAAAATTTAGCTAAAATATCAAGATCATGTGGGTCTATAAACCAACATGTCCTGATCATTAGCATGTTTCCAATCAAAATAGACACCTCTTGAGCTAAATTATAGCGTTTGAGTCTTTTCGAGTGTGTATTTTTAAATGTACACTCGAAACTGCTCTAAGTAGAAAATTCGTATTTATGAGGCCTAGGCTTCAAAACTTGGATAAAATATCAAGATCATGTGGGTCTATAGAACAACATGTCCTGATAATTAGCATGTTTTCAATCAAAATAGACATCTTTTGAGCTAAATTATAACGTTCGAGTCTTTTCGAGTGTGTATTTTTCGAATGTACACTCGAAACTGCTCTAAGTAGACAAATCTTATTTATGAGGCCTAGACTTCAAAATTTAGTTAAAATATCAAGATTATCTGGGTGTATAGACCAACATGTCCTGATCATTAGCATGTTTCCAATAAAAATAGACACCGGTTGAGCTAAATTATAGCGTTCGAGTCTTTTCGAGTGTGTATTATTTGAATGTACACTCGAAACTGCTCTAAGTAGAAAATTCGTGTTTATGAGGCCTATCCTTCAAAACTTGGCTAACATATCAAGATCATGTGGGTCTATAGACCAACATGTCCTGATCAATAGCATGTTTTCAATCAAAATAGACACCTCTTGAGCTAAATTATAGTGTTCGAGACTTTTCGAGTGTCTATTTTTGGAATGTACACTCAAAACTGCTCCAAGTAGACAAATCTTGTTTATGAGGCCTAGATTTCAAAATTTTGCTAAAATATCAAGATCATATGGGTCTATAGACCAACATGTCCTGATCATTAGCATGTTTCCAATAAAAATAGAAACCTGTTGAGCTAAATTATAGCGTTCGAGTCTTTTCGAGTGTGTATTATTCGAATGTACACTCGAAACTGCTCTAAGTAGAAAATTCGTGTTTATGAGGCCTAGGCTTCAAAACTTGGCTAAAATATCAAGATCATGTGGGTCTATAGACCAACATGTCCTGATCATTA
Source organism: Papaver somniferum (assembly GCF_003573695.1). Classification (NCBI taxonomy): domain Eukaryota; kingdom Viridiplantae; phylum Streptophyta; class Magnoliopsida; order Ranunculales; family Papaveraceae; genus Papaver; species Papaver somniferum. The sequence goes on from NW_020619825.1 coordinate 8,969, forward strand.
GCATGTTTCCAATCAAAATAGACACCTCATGAGCTAAATTATAGCGTTCTTTTCGAGTGTGCATTTTTCAAATGTACACTCGAAACTGCTCTAAGTAGAAAATTCGTGTTTATGAGGCCTAGGCTTCAAAACATGGCTAAAATATCAAGATCATGTGGGTCTATAGACCAACATGTCCTGATAATTAGAATGTTTTCAATCAAAATAGAAACCTGTTGAGCTAAATTATAGCGTCGAGTCTTTTCGAGTGTGTATTTTTTGAATGTACACTCGAAACTGCTCTAAGTAGAAAAATCTTATTTATGAGGCCTAGACTTCAAAATTTGGCTAAAATATCAAGATCATGTGGGTCTATAGACCAACATGTCCTGATAATTAGCATGTTTTCAATCAAAATAGACATCTATTGAGCTAAATTATAACGTTCGAGTCTTTTCGAGTGTGTATTTTTCGAATGTACACTCGAAACTGCTCTAAGTAGACAAATATTTTTTATGAGGCCTAGACTTCAAAATTTAGCTAAAATATCAAGATCATCTGGGTCTATAGACCAACATGTCATGATCATTAGCATGTTTCCAATAAAAATAGACACCGGTTGAGCTAAATTATAACGTTCAAGTCTTTTCGAGTGTGTATTATTTGAATGTACACTCGAAACTGCTCTAAGTAGAAAATTCGTGTTTATGAGGCCTAGGCTTCAAAAATTGGCTAACATATCAAGATCATGTGGGTCTATAGACCAACATGTCCTGATCAATAGCATGTGTTCAATCAAAATAGACACCTCTTGAGCTAAATTATAGCGTTCGAGTCTTTTCGAGTGTGTATTTTTCGAATGTACACTCGAAACTGCTCTAAGTAGACAAATCTTGTTTATGAGGACTAGATTTCAAAATTTGCTAAAATATCAAGATCATTTGGGTCTATAGACCAACATGTCCTGATCATTAGCATGTTTCCAAACAAAATAGACACCTCTTGAGCTAAATTATAGCGTTCGAGTCTTTTCGAGTGTGTATTTTTCGAATGTACACTCGAAACTGCTCTAAGTAGAAAATTCGTGTTTATGAGGCCTAGGCTTCAAAACTTGGCTAAAATATTAAGATCATGTGGGTCTATAGACCAACATGTCCTGATAATTAGCATGTTTTCAATCAAAATAGAAACCTGTTGAGCTAAATTATAGCGTTCGAGTCTTTTCGAGTGTGTATTATTCGAATGTACATTCGAAACTTCTCTAAGTAGAAAATTCGTGTTTATGAGGCCTAGGCTTCAAAACTTGGCTAAAATATCAAGATCATGTGGGTCTATAGACCAACATGTCCTGATAATTAGCATGTTTTCAATCAAAATAGAAACCTGTTGAGCTAAATTATAGCGTTCGAGTCTTTTCGAGTGTGTATTATTCGAATGTACACTCGAAACTGCTCTAAGTAGAAAATTCGTGTTTATGAGGCCTAGCCTTCAAAACTTGGCTAACATATGAAGATCATGCGGGTCAATAGACCAACATGTCCTGATCAATATCATGTTTTCAATCAAAATAGACACCTCTTGAGATAAATTATAGCGTTCGAGTCTTTTCGAGTGTGTATTTTTGAATGTACACTCGAAACTGCTCTAAGTAGACAAATCTTGTTTATGAGGCCTAGATTTCAAAATTTTGCTAAAATATCAAGATCATCTGGGTCTATAGACCAACATGTCCTGATTATTAGCATGTTTCCAATAAAAAATAGAAACCTGTTGAGCTAAATTATAGCGTTCAAGTCTTTTCGAGTGTGTATTATTCGAATGTACACTCGAAACTGCTCTAAGTAGAAAATTCGTGTTTATGAGGCCTAGGCTTCAAAACTTGGCTAAAATATCAAGATCACGTGGGTCTATAGACCAACATGTCCTGATAATTAGCATGTTTTCAATGAGAATAGAAACCTGTTGAGCTAAATTATAGCGTCGAGTCTTTTCAAGTGTTTATTTTTCGAATGTACACTCGAAACTGCTCTAAGTAGAAAAATCTTGTTTATGTGGCCTAGACTTCAAAATTTTGCTAAAATATCAAGATCATGTGGGTCTATAGACCAACATGTCCTGATCATTAGCATGTTTCCAATCAAAATAGACACCGCTTGAGCTAAATTATAGCGTTCGAGTCTTTTCGAGTGTGTATTTTTCGAATGTACACTCGAAACTGCTCTAAGTAGAAAATTCGTGTTTATGAGGCCTAGGCTTCAAAACTTGGCTAAAATATCAAGATCATGTGGGTCTATAGACCAACATGTCCTGATAATTAACATGTTTTCAATCAAAATAGAAACCTGTTGAGCTAAATTATAGCGTTCGAGTCTTTTCGAGTGTGTATTATTCGAATGTACACTCGAAACTGCTCTAAGTAGAAAATTTCTGTTTATGAGGCCTAGGCTTCAAAACTTGGCTAAAATATCAAGATCATGTGGGTCTATAGACCAACATGTCCTGATCAATAGCATGTTTTCAATCAAAATAGACACCTCTTGAGATAAATTATAGCGTTCGAGTCTTTTCGAGTGTGTATTTTTCGAATGTATACTCGAAACTGCTCTAAGTAGACAAATCTTGTTTATGAGGCCTAGATTTCAAAATTTTGCTAAAATATCAAGATCATGGGTCTATAGACTAACATGTCCTGATCATTAGCATGTTTCCAATAAAAATAGAAACCTGTTGAGCTAAATTATAGTGTTCGAGTCTTTTCGAGTGTGTATTATTCGAATGTACACTCAAAAATGCTCTAAGTAGAAAATTCGTGTTTATGAGGCCTAGGCTTCAAAACTTGGCTAAAATATCAAGATCATGTGGGTTTATAGACCAACATGTCCTGATAATTAGCATGTTTTCAATCAAAATAGAAACCTGTTGAGCTAAATTATAGCATTCGAGTCTTTTCGAGTGTGTATTATTCGAATGTACACTCGAAACTGCTCTAAGTAGAAAATTCGTGTTTATGAGGCCTAGGCTTCAAAACTTGGCTAAAATATCAAGATCATGTGGGTCTATAGACCAACATGTCCTTATAATTAGCATGTTTTCAATCAAAATAGAAACCTGTTGAGCTAAATTATAGCGTTCGAGTCTTTTCGAGTGTGTATTATTCGAATGTACACTCGAAACTGCTCTAAGTAGAAAATTCGTGTTTATGAGGCCTAGGCTTCAAAACTTGGCTAAAATATCAAGATCATGTGGGTCTATAGACCAACATGTCCTGATAATTAGCATGTTTTCAATCAAAATAGAAACCTGTTGAGCTAAATTATAGCGTTCGAGTCTTTTCGAGTGTGTATTATTCGAATGTACACTCGAAACTGCTGTAGGTAGAAAATTTGTGTTTATGAGGCCTAGGCTTCAAAACTTGGCTAAAATATCAAGATCATGTGGGTCTATAGACCAACATGTCCTGATCATTAGCATGTTTCCAATCAAAATAGACACCTCTTGAGCTAAATTATAGCGTTCGAGTCTTTTCGAGTGTGTATTTTTCGAATGTACACTTGAAACTGCTCTAAGTAGAAAATTCGTGTTTATGAGGCCTAGGCTTCAAAAATTGGCTAAAATATCAAGATCATGTGGGTCTATAGACCAACATGTCCTGATCAATAGCATGTTTTCAATCAAAATAGACACCTCTTGAGCTAAATTATAGCGTTCGAGTCTTTTCGAGTGTGTATTTTTCGAATGTACACTTGAAACTGCTCTAAGTAGACAAATCTTGTTTATGAGGCCTAGATTTCAAAATTTAGCTAAAATATCAAGATCATCTGGGTCTATAGACCAACATGTCCTGATCATTAACATGTTTCCAATAAAAATAGACACCTCTTGATCTAAATTATAGCGTTCGAGTCTTTTCGAGTGTGTATTTTTCGAATGTACACTCGAAACTGCTCTAAGTAGAAAATTCGTGTTTATGAGGCCTAGGCTTCAAAACTTGGCTAAAATATCAAGATCATGTGTGTCTATAGACCAACATGTCCTGATAATTAACATGTTTTCAATCAAAATAGAAACCTGTTGAGCTAAATTATAGCATTCGAGTCTTTTCGAGTGTGTATTATTCGAATGTACACTCGAAACTGCTCTAAGTAGAAAATTTGTGTTTATGAGGCCTAGGCTTCAAAACTTGGCTAAAATATCAAGATCATGTGGGTCTATAGACCAACATGTCCTGATCAATAGCATGTTTTCAATCAAAATAGACACCTCTTGAGATAAATTATAGCGTTCGAGTCTTTTCGAGTGTGTATTTTTCGAATGTATACTCGAAACTGCTCTAAGTAGACAAATCTTGTTTATGAGGCCTAGATTTCAAAATTTTTCTAAAATATCAAGATCATGTGGGTCTATAGACCAACATGTCCTGATAATTAGCATGTTTTCAATCAAAATAGAAACCTGTTGAGCTAAATTATAGCGTTCGAGTCTTTTCGAGTGTGTATTATTCGAATGTACACTCGAAACTGCTCTAAGTAGAAAATTCGTGTTTATGAGGCCTAGGCTTCAAAACTTGGCTAAAATATCAAGATCATGTGGGTCTATAGACCAACATGTCCTGATAATTAGCATGTTTTCAATCAAAATAGACACCTCTTGAGCTAAATTATAAGGTTCGAGTCTTTTCGAGTGTGTATTTTTCGAATGTACACTCGAAACTTCTCTAAGTAGACAAATCTTGTTTATGAGGCCTAGACTTCAAAATTTAGCTAAAATATCAATATCATCTGGGTCTATAAACCAACATGTCCTGATCATTAGCATGTGTTCCAATAAAAATGGACACCGGTTGAGCTAAATTATAGCATTCGAGTCTTTTCGAGTGTGTATTATTTGAATGTACACTCGAAACTTCCCTAAGTAGAAAATTCGTGTTTATGAGGCCTAGCCTTCAAAACTTGGCTAACATATCAAGATCATGTGGGTCTATAGACCAATATGTCGTGATCAATAGCATGTTTTCAATCAAAATAGACACCTCTTGAGCTAAATTATAGCGTTCGAGTCTTTTCGAGTGTGTATTTTTCGAATGTACACTCGAAACTGCTCTAAGTAGACAAATCTTGTTTATGAGGCCTAGACTTCAAAATTTTGCTAAAATATCAAGATCATCTGGGTCTATAGACCAACATGTCCTGATCATTAGCATGTTTCCAATAAAAATAGACACCGGTTGAGATAAATTATAGCGTTCGAGTCTTTTCGAGTGTGTATTATTTGAATGTACACTTGAAACTGCTCTAAGTAGAAAATTCGTGTTTATGAGGCCTAGCCTTCAAAACTTGGCTAACATATCAAGATCATGTGGGTCTATAGACCAACATGTCCTGATCAATAGCATGTTTTCAATCAAAATAGACACCTCTTGAGCTAAATTATAGTGTTCGAGACTTTTCGAGTGTGTATTTTTGGAATGTACACTCAAAACTGCTCCAAGTAGACAAATCTTGTTTATGAGGCCTAGATTTCAAAATTTTGCTAAAATATCAAGATCATATGGGTCTATAGACCAACATATCCTGATCATTAGCATGTTTCCAATAAAAATAGAAACCTGTTGAGCTAAATTATAGCGTTCGAGTCTTTTCAAGTGTGTATTATTCGAATGTACACTCGAAACTGCTCTAAGTAGAAAATTCGTGTTTATGAGGCCTAGGCTTCAAAACTTGGCTAAAATATCAAGATCATGTGGGTCTATAGACCAACATGTCCTGATAATTAGCATGTTTTCAATCAAAATAGACACCTCTTGAGCTAAATTATAGCGCTCGAGTCTTTTCGAGTGTGTATTTTTCGAATGTACACTCGAAACTGCTCTAAGTAGAAAAATCTTGTTTATGTGGCCTAGACTTCAAAATTTGGCTAAAATATCAAGATCTTGTGGGTCTATAGACCAACATGTCCTGATCATTAGCATGTTTCCAATCAAAATAGACACCTCTTGAGCTAAATTATAGCGTTCTAGTCTTTTCGAGTGTGTATTTTTCGAATGTACACTCGAAACTGCTCTAAGTAGAAAATTTGTGTTTATGATGCCTAGGCTTCAAAATTTGGCAAAAATATCAAGATCATGTGGGTCTATAGACCAACATGTCCTGATAATTAGCATGTTTTCAATCAAAATAGACATCTCTGGAGCTAAATTATAGCGTTCGAGTCTTTTCGAGTGTGTATTTTTTGAATGTACACTTGAAACTGCTCTAAGTAGAAAAATCTTGTTTATGTGGCCTAGACTTCAAAATTTGGCTAAAATATCAAGATCATGTGGGTCTATAGACCAACATGTCCTGATCATTAGCATGTTTCCAATCAAAATAGACACCTCTTGAGCTAAATTATAGCGTTCGAGTCTTTTCGAGTGTGTATTTTTTGAATGTACACTTGAAACTGCTCTAAGTAGAAAAATCTTGTTTATGTGGCCTAGACTTCCAAATTTGGCTAAAATATCAAGATCATGTGGGTCTATAGACCAACATGTCCTGATCATTAGCATGTTTCCAATCAAAATAGACACCTCTTGAGCTAAATTATAGCGTTCGAGTCTTTTCGAGTGTGTATTTTTCGAATGTACACTCGAAACTGCTCTAAGTAGAAAATTTGTGTTTATGAGGCCTAGGATTCAAAACTTGGCTAAAATATCAAGATCATGTGGGTCTATAGACCAACATGTCCTAATAATTAGCATGTTTTCAATCAAAATAGACATCTCTGGAGCTAAATTATAGCGTTCGAGTCTTTTCGAGTGTGTATTTTTTGAATGTACACTTGAAACTGCTCTAAGTAGAAAAGTCTTGTTTATGTGGCCTAGACTTCAAAATTTGGCTAAAATATCAAGATAGTGTGGGTCTATAGACCAACATGTCCTTATCAATAGCATGTTTTCAATCAAAATAGACACCTCTTGAGCTAAATTATAGCGTTCGAGTCTTTTCGAGTGTGTGTTTTTCGAATGTACACTCGAAACTGCTCTAAGTAGAAAAATCTTGTTTATGTGGCCTAGACTTCAAAATTTGGCTAAAATATCAAGATCATGTGGGTCTATAGACCAACATGTCCTGATCATTAGCATGTTTCCAATCAAAATAGACACCTCTTGAGCTAAATTATAGCATTCTAGTCTTTTCGAGTGTGTATTTTTCGAATGTACACTCGAAACTGCTCTAAGTAGAAAATTTGTGTTTATGAGGCCTAGGCTTCAAAACTTGGCTAAAATATCAAGATCATGTGGGTCTATAGACCAACATGTCCTGATAATTAGCATGTTTTCAATCAAAATAGACACCACTTGAGCTAAATTATAGCGTTCGAGTCTTTTCGAGTGTGTATTTTTCGAATGTACACTCGAAACTGCTCTAAGTAGACAAATCTTGTTTATGAGGCCTAGATTTCAAAATTTTGCTAAAATATCAAGATCATGTGGGTCTATAGACCAACATGTCCTGATCAATAGCATGTTTTCAATCAAAATAGACACCTCTTCAGCTAAATTATAGCGTTCGAGTCTTTTCGAGTGTGTATTATTCGAATGTACACTCGAAACTGCTCTAAGTAGAAAATTCGTGTTTATGAGGCCTAGGCTTTAAAACTTGGCTAAAATATCAAGATCATGTGGGTATATAGACCTACATGTCCTGATAATTAGCATGTTTCCAATAAAAATAGACACTTGTTGAGATAAATTATAGCGTTCGATTCTTTTCGAGTGTGTATTTTTCGAATGTACACTCGAAACTGCTCTAAGTAGAAAAATCTTGTTTATGAGGCCTAGACTTCAAAATTTGGCTAAAATATCAAGATCATGTGGGCCTACAGACCAACATGTCCTGATCATTAGCATGTTTTCAATCCAAATAGACACCTCTTGAATTAAATTATAGCGTTCGAGTCTTTTCGAGTGTGTATTATTCGAATGTACACTCGAAACTGCTCTAAGTAGAAAATTCGTGTTTATGAGGCCTAGGCTTTAAAACTTGGCTAAAATATCAAGATCATGTGGGTATATAGACCAACATGTCCTGATAATTAGCATGTTTCCAATAAAAATAGACACCTGTTGAGCTAAATTATAGCGTTCGATTCTTTTCGAGTGTGTATTATTCGAATGTACGCTTGAAACTGCTCTAAGTAGAAAATTCGTGTTTATGAGGCCTAGGCTTCAAAACTTGGCTAAAATATCAAGATCATGTGGGTCTATAGACCAACATGTCCTGATAATTAGCATGTTTTCAATCAAAATAGAAACCTGTTGAGCTAAATTATAGCGTTCGAGTCTTTTCGAGTGTGTATTATTCGAATGTACACTCGAAACTGCTCTAAGTAGAAAATTCGTGTTTATGAGGCCTAGGCTTCAAAAATTGGCTAACATATCAAGATCATGTGGGTCTATAGAACAACATGTCCTGATCAATAGCATGTGTTCAATCAAAACAGACACCTCTTGAGCTAAATTATAGCGTCGAGTCTTTTCGAGTGTGTATTTTTCGAATGTACACTCGAAACTGCTCTAAGTAGACAAATCTTGTTTATGAGGCCTAGACTTCAAAATTTAGTTAAAATATCAAGATCATCTGGGTCTATAGACCAACATGTCCTGATTATTAGCATGTTTCCAATAAAAATAGACACCGGTTGAGCTAAATTATAACGTTCAAGTCTTTTCGAGTGTGTATTATTTGAATGTACACTCGAAACTGCTCTAAGTAGAAAATTCGTGTTTATGAGGCCTAGGCTTCAAAAATTGGCTAACATATCAAGATCATGTGGGTCTATAGACCAACATGTCCTGATCAATAGCATGTGTTCAATCAAAATAGACACCTCTTGAGCTAAATTATAGCGTTCAAGTCTTTTCGAGTGTGTATTTTTCGAATGTACACTCGAAACTGATCTAAGTAGACAAATCTTGTTTATGAGGACTAGATTTCAAAATTTGCTAAAATATCAAGATCATGTGGGTCTATAGACCAACATGTCCTGATCATTAGCATGTTTCCAAACAAAATAGACACCTCTTGAGCTAAATTATAGCGTTCGAGTCTTTTCGAGTGTGTATTTTTCGAACGTACACTCGAAACTGCTCTAAGTAGAAAATTCGTGTTTATGAGGCCTAGGCTTCAAAACTTGGCTAAAATATCAAGATCATGTGGGTCTATAGACCAACATGTCCTGATAATTAGCATGTTTTCAATCAAAATAGAAACCTGTTGAGCTAAATTATAGCGTTCGAGTCTTTTCGAGTGTGTATTATTCGAATGTACACTCGAAACTGCTCTAAGTAGAAAATTCGTGTTTATGAGGCCTAGGCTTCAAAACTTGGCTAAAATATCAAGATCATGTGGGTATATAGACCAACATGTCCTGATAATTAGCATGTTTTCAATCAAAATAGACATCGGTTGAGCTAAATTATAGTGTTCGAGTCTTTTCGAGTGTGTATTTTTCGAATGTACACTCGAAAATGCTCTAAGTAGAAAAATCTTGTTTATGAGGTCTAGGCTTCAAAAATTGGATAAAATATCAAGATCATGTGGGTTTATAGACCAACATGTCCTGATCAATAGCATGTTTTTAATCAAAATAGACACCTCTTGAGCTAAATTATAGCGTTCGAGTCTTTTCGAGTGTGTATTTTTCGAATGTACACTCGAAACTGCTCTAAGTAGACAAATCTTGTTTATGAGGCCTAGATTTCAAAATTTAGCTAAAATATCAAGATCATCTGGGTCTATAGACCAACATGTCCTGATCATTAGCATGTTTCCAATAAAAATAGACACCTCTTGAGCTAAATTATAGCGTTCGAGTCTTTTCGAGTGTGTATTTTTCGAATGTACACTCGAAACTGCTCTAAGTAGAAAATTCGTGTTTATGAGGCCTAGGCTTCAAAATTGGCTAAAATATCAAGATCATGTAGGTCTATAGACCAACATGTCCTGATCAATAGCATGTTTTCAATCAAAATAGACACCTCTTGAGCTAAATTATAGCGTTCGAGTCTTTTCGAGTGTGTATTTTTCGAATGTACACTCGAAACTGCTCTAAGTAGACAAATCTTGTTTATGAGGCCTAGATTTCAAAATTTAGCTAAAATATCAAGATCATCTGGGTCTATAGACCAACATGTCCTGATCATTAGCATGTTTCCAATAAAAATAGACACCTCTTGAGCTAAATTATAGCGTTCGAGTCTTTTCGAGTGTGTATTTTTCGAATGTACACTCGAAACTGCTCTAAGTAGAAAATTGGTGTTTATGAGGCCTAGGCTTCAAAACTTGGCTAAAATTTCAAGATCATGTGGGTCTATAGACCAACATGTCCTGATAATTAACATGTTTTCAATCAAAATAGAAACCTGTTGAGCTAAATTATAGCGTTCGAGTCTTTTCGAGTGTGTATTATTCGAATGTATACTCGAAACTGCTCTAAGTAGACAAATCTTGTTTATGAGGCCTAGATTTCAAAATTTTGCTAAAATATCAAGATCATCTGGGTCTATAGACCAACATGTCCTGATCATTAGCATGTTTCCAATAAAAATAGAAACCTGTTAAGCTAAATTATAGCGTTCGAGTCTTTTCGAGTGTGTATTATTCGAATGTACACTCGAAACTGCTCTAAGTAGAAAATTCGTGTTTATGAGGCCTAGGCTTCAAAAATTGGCTAAAATATCAAGATCATGTGGGTCTATAGACCAACATGTCCTGATCAATAGCATGTTTTCAATCAAAATAGACACCTCTTGAGCTAAATTATAGCGTTCGAGTCTTTTCGAGTGTGTATTTTTCGAATGTACACTCGAAACTGCTCTAAGTAGACAAATCTTGTTTATGAGGCCTAGATTTCAAAATTTAGCTAATGTATCAAGATCATCTGGGTCTATAGACCAACATGTCCTGATCATTAGCATGTTTCCAATAAAAATAGACACCTCTTGAGCTAAATTATAGCGTTCGAGTCTTTTCGAGTGTGTATTTTTCGAATGTACACTTGAAACTGCTCTAAGTAGAAAATTCGTGTTTATGAGGCCTAGGCTTCAAAACTTGGCTAAAATATCAAGATCATGTGGGTCTATAGACCAACATGTCCTGATAATTAACATGTTTTCAATCAAAATAGAAACCTGTTGAGCTAAATTATAGCGTTCGAGTCTTTTCGAGTGTGTATTATTCGAATGTACACTCGAAACTGCTCTAAGTAGAAAATTTGTGTTTATGAGGCCTAGGCTTCAAAACTTGGCTAAAATATCAAGATCATGTGGGTCTATAGACCAACATGTCCTGATCAATAGCATGTTTTCAATCAAAATAGACACCTCTTGAGATAAATTATAGCGTTCGAGTCTTTTCGAGTGTGTATTTTTCGAATGTATACTCGAAACTGCTCTAAGTAGACAAATCTTGTTTATGAGGCCTAGATTTCAAAATTTTGCTAAAATATCAAGATCATCTGGGTCCATAGACTAACATGTCCTGATCATTAGCATGTTTCCAATAAAAATAGAAACGTGTTGAGCTAAATTATAGTGTTCGATTCTTTTCGAGTGTGTATTTTTCGAATGTACACTCGAAACTGCTCTAAGTAGACAAATCTTGTTTATGAGGCCTAGATTTCAAAATTTTGCTAAAATATCAAGATCATGTGGGTCTATAGACCAACATGTCCTGATAATTAGCATGTTTTCAATCAAAATAGAAACCTGTTGAGCTAAATTATAGCGTTCGAGTCTTTTCGAGTGTGTATTATTCGAATGTACACTCGAAACTGCTCTAAGTAGAAAATTCGTGTTTATGAAACCTAGGCTTCAAAACTTGGCTAAAATATCAAGATCACGTGGGTCTATAGACCAACATGTCCTGATAATTAGCATGTTTTCAATCAAAATAGAAACCTGTTGAGCTAAATTATAGCGTCGAGTCTTTTCGAGTGTGTATTTTTCGAATGTACACTCGAAACTGCTCTAAGTAGAAAAATCTTGTTTATGTGGCCTAGACTTCAAAATTTGGCTAAAATATCAAGATCATGTGGGTCTATAGAACCATGTCCTGATCATTAGCATGTTTCCAATCAAAATAGACACCTCTTGAGCTAAATTATAGCGTTCGAGTCTTTTCGAGTGTTTATTTTTCGAATGTACACTCGAAACTGCTCTAAGTAGAAAATTCGTGTTTATGAGGCCTAGGCTTCAAAAATTGGCTAAAATATCAAGATCATGTGGGTCTATAGACCAACATGTCCTGATCAATAGCATGTTTTCAATCAAAATAGACACCTCTTGAGCTAAATTATAGCGTTCGAGTCTTTTCGAGTGTGTATTTTTCGAATGTACACTCGAAACTGCTCTAAGTAGACAAATCTTGTTTATGAGGCCTAGATTTCAAAATTTAGCTAAAGTATCAAGATCATCTGGGTCTATAGACCAACATGTCCTGATCATTAGCATGTTTCCAATAAAAATAGACACCTCTTGAGCTAAATTATAGCGTTCTAGTCTTTTCGAGTGTGTATTTTTCGAATGTACACTCGAAACTGCTCTAAGTAGAAAATTCGTGTTTATGAGGCCTAGGCTTCAAAACTTGGCTAAAATATCAAGATCATGTGGGTCTATAGACCAACATGTCCTGATAATTAACATGTTTTCAATCAAAATAGAAACCTGTTGAGCTAAATTATAGCGTTCGAGTCTTTTCGAGTGTGTATTATTCGAATGTACACTCGAAACTGCTCTAAGTAGAAAATTTGTGTTTATGAGGCCTAGGCTTCAAAACTTGGCTAAAATATCAAGATCATGTGGGTCTATAGACCAACATGTCCTGATCATTAGCATGTTTCCAATCAAAATAGACACCTCTTGAGCTAAATTATAGCGTTCAAGTCTTTTCGAGTGTGTATTTTTCGAATGTACACTCGAAACTGCTCTAAGTAGAAAAATCTTGTTTATGTGGCCTAGACTTCAAAATTTGGGTAAAATATCAAGATCATGTGGGTCTATAGACCAACATGTCCTGATCATTAGCATGTTTCCAATCAAAATAGACACCTCTTGAGCTAAATTATAGCGTTCGAGTCTTTTCGAGTGTGTATTTTTCGAATGTATAGTCGAAACTGCTCTAAGTAGAAAAATCTTGTTTATGTGGCCTAGACTTCAAAATTTGGCTAAAATATCAAGATCATGTGGGTCTATAGACCAACATGTCCTGATCATTAGCATGTTTCCAATCAAAATAGACACCTCTTGAGCTAGATTATAGCGTTCGAGTCTTTTCGAGTGTGTATTTTTCGAATATACACTCGAAACTGCTCTAAGTAGAAAATTCGTGTATATGAGGCCTAGGCTTCAAAACTTGGCTAAAATATCAAGATCATGTGGGTCTATAGACCAACATGTCCTGATAATTAGCATGTTTTCAATCAAAATAGACATCTCTTGAGATAAATTATAACGTTCGAGTCTTTTCGAGTGTGTATTTTTCGAATGTACACTCGAAACTGCTCTAAGTAGAAAAATCTTGTTTATGTGGCCTAAACTTCAAAATTTGGCTAAAATATCAAGATCATATTGGTCTATAGACCAACATGTCCTGATCATTAGCATGTTTCCAATCAAAATAGACACCTCTTGAGCTAAATTATAGCGTTCGAGTCTTTTCGAGTGTGTATTTTTCGAATATACACTCGAAACTGCTCTAAGTAGAAAATTCGTGTGTATGAGGCCTAGGGTTCAAAACTTGGATAAAATATCAAGATCATGTGGGACTATAGACCAACATGTCCTGATAATTAGCATGTTTTCAATCAAAATAGACACCTCTTGAGCTAAATTATAACGTTCGAGTCTTTTCGAGTGTGTATTTTTCGAGTGTACACTCGAAACTGCTCTAAGTAGAAAAATCTTGTTTATGTGGCCTAGACTTCAAAATTTGGATAAAATATCAAGATCATGTGGGTCTATAGACCAACATGTCCTGATCAATAGCATGTTTTCAATCAAAATAGACACCTCTTGAGCTAAATTATAGCGTTCGAGTCTTTTCGAGTGTGTATTTTTCGAATGTACACTCGAAACTGCTCTAAGTAGACAAATCTTGTTTATGAGGCCTAGATTTCAAAATTTTGCTAAAATATCAAGATCATCTGGATCTATAGACCAACATGTCCTGATCATTAGCATGTTTCCAATAAAAATAGAAACATGTTGAGCTAAATTATAACGTTCGAGTCTTTTCGAGTGTGTATTATTCGAATGTACACTCGAAACTGCTCTAAGTAGAAAATCCGTGTTTATGAGGCCTAGGCTTCAAAACTTGGCTAAAATATCAAGATCATGTGGGTCTATAGACCAACATGTCCTGATAATTAGCATGTTTTCAATCAAAATAGACACCTCTTGAGCTAAATTATAGCGTTCGAGTCTTTTCGAGTGTGTATTTTTCGAATGTACACTCGAAACTTCTCTAAGTAGACAAATCTTCTTTATGAGGCATGGACTTCAAAATTTAGCTAAAATATCAAGATCATCTGGGTCTATAGACCGACATGTCCTGATCATTAGCATGTTTCCAATAAAAATAGACACCGGTTGAGCTAAATTATAGCGTTCGAGTCTTTTCGAGTGTGTATTATTTGAATGTACACTCGAAACTGCTCTAAGTAGAAAATTCGTGTTTATGAGGCCTATCCTTCAAAACTTGGCTAACATATCAAGATCATGTGGGTCTATAGACCAACATGTCCTGATCAATAGCATGTTTTCAATCAAAATAGACACCTCTTGAGCTAAATTATAGTGTTCGAGACTTTTCGAGTGTCTATTTTTGGAATGTACACTCAAAACTGCTCCAAGTAGACAAATCTTGTTTATGAGGCCTAGATTTCAAAATTTTGCTAAAATATCAAGATCATATGGGTCTATAGACCAACATGTCCTGATCATTAGCATGTTTCCAATAAAAATAGAAACCTGTTGAGCTAAATTATAGCGTTCGAGTCTTTTCGAGTGTGTATTATTCGAATGTACACTCGAAACTGCTCTAAGTAGAAAATTCGTGTTTATGAGGCCTAGGCTTCAAAACTTGGCTAAAATATCAAGATCATGTGGGTCTATAGACCAACATGTCCTGATCATTAGCATGTTTCCAATCAAAATAGACACCTCATGAGCTAAATTATAGCGTTCTTTTCGAGTGTGCATTTTTCAAATGTACACTCGAAACTGCTCTAAGTAGAAAATTCGTGTTTATGAGGCCTAGGCTTCAAAACATGGCTAAAATATCAAGATCATGTGGGTCTATAGACCAACATGTCCTGATAATTAGAATGTTTTCAATCAAAATAGAAACCTGTTGAGCTAAATTATAGCGTCGAGTCTTTTCGAGTGTGTATTTTTTGAATGTACACTCGAAACTGCTCTAAGTAGAAAAATCTTATTTATGAGGCCTAGACTTCAAAATTTGGCTAAAATATCAAGATCATGTGGGTCTATAGACCAACATGTCCTGATAATTAGCATGTTTTCAATCAAAATAGACATCTATTGAGCTAAATTATAACGTTCGAGTCTTTTCGAGTGTGTATTTTTCGAATGTACACTCGAAACTGCTCTAAGTAGACAAATATTTTTTATGAGGCCTAGACTTCAAAATTTAGCTAAAATATCAAGATCATCTGGGTCTATAGACCAACATGTCATGATCATTAGCATGTTTCCAATAAAAATAGACACCGGTTGAGCTAAATTATAACGTTCAAGTCTTTTCGAGTGTGTATTATTTGAATGTACACTCGAAACTGCTCTAAGTAGAAAATTCGTGTTTATGAGGCCTAGGCTTCAAAAATTGGCTAACATATCAAGATCATGTGGGTCTATAGACCAACATGTCCTGATCAATAGCATGTGTTCAATCAAAATAGACACCTCTTGAGCTAAATTATAGCGTCGAGTCTTTTCGAGTGTGTATTTTTCGAATGTACACTCGAAACTGCTCTAAGTAGACAAATCTTGTTTATGAGGCCTAGACTTCAAAATTTAGTTAAAATATCAAGATCATCTGGGTCTATAGACCAACATGTCCTGATTATTAGCATGTTTCCAATAAAAATAGACACCGGTTGAGCTAAATTATAACGTTCAAGTCTTTTCGAGTGTGTATTATTTGAATGTACACTCGAAACTGCTCTAAGTAGAAAATTCGTGTTTATGAGGCCTAGGCTTCAAAAATTGGCTAAAATATTAAGATCATGTGGGTCTATAGACCAACATGTCCTGATCAATAGCATGTTTTCAATCAAAATAGACACCTCTTGAGCTAAATTATAGCGTTCGAGTCTTTTCGAGTGTGTATTTTTCGAATGTACACTCGAAACTGCTCTAAGTAGACAAATCTTGTTTATGAGGCCTAGATTTCAAAATTTAGCTAAAATATCAAGATCATCTGGGTCTATAGACCAACATGTCCTGATCATTAGCATGTTTCCAATAAAAATAGACACCTCTTGAGCTAAATTATAGCGTTCGAGTCTTTTCGAGTGTGTATTTTTCGAATGTACACTCGAAACTGCTCTAAGTAGAAAATTCGTGTTTATGAGGCCTAGGCTTCAAAACTTGGCTAGAATATCAAGATCATGTGGGTCTATAGACAAACATGTCCTGATAATTAACATGTTTTCAATCATAATAGAAACCTGTTGAGCTAAATTAGAGCGTTCGAGTCTTTTCGAGTGTGTATTATTCGAATGTACACTCGAAACTGCTCTAAGTAGAAAATTCGTGTTTATGAGGCCTAGGCTTCAAAAATTGGCTAACATATCAAGATCATGTGAGTCTATAGACCAACATGTCCTGATAATTAGCATGTTTCCAATAAAAATAGACACCTCTTGAGCTAAATTATAGCGTCGAGTCTTTTCGAGTGTGTATTTTTCGAATATACACTCGAAACTGCTCTAAGTAGAAAAATCTTGTTTATGTGGCCTAGGCTTCAAAACTTGGCTAAAATATCAAGATCATGTGGGTCTATAGACCAACATGTCCTGATAATTAGCATGTTTTCAATCAAAATAGAAACATGTTGAGCTAAATTATAGCATTCGAGTCTTTTCGAGTGTATATTATTCGAATGTACACTCGAAACTGCTCTAAGTAGAAAATTCGTGTTTATGAGGTCTAGGCTTCAAAAATTGGCTAAAATATCAAGATCATGTGGGTCTATAGACCAACATGTCCTGATCAATAGCATGTTTTCAATCAAAATAGACACCTCTTGAGATAAATTATAGCGTTCGAGTCTTTTCGAGTGTGTATTTTTCGAATGTATACTCGAAACTGCTCTAAGTAGACAAATCTTGTTTATGAGGCCTAGATTTCAAAATTTTGCTAAAATATCAATATCATCTGGGTCTATAGACTAACATGTCCTGATCATTAGCATGTTTCCAATAAAAATAGAAACCTGTTGAGCTAAATTATAGTGTTCGAGTCTTTTCGAGTGTGTATTTTTCGAATGTACACTCGAAACTGCTCTAAGTAGACAAATCTTGTTTATGAGGCCTAGATTTCAAAATTTTGCTAAAATATCAAGATCATGTGGGTCTATAGACCAACATGTCCTGATAATTAGCATGTTTTCAATAAAAATATAAACCTGTTGAGCTAAATTATAGCGTTCGAGTCTTTTCGAGTGTGTATTATTCGAATGTACACTCGAAACTGCTCTAAGTAGAAAATTCGTGTTTATGAGGCCTAGGCTTCAAAACTTGGCTAAAATATCAAGATCACGTGGGTCTATAGACCAACATGTCCTGATAATTAGCATGTTTTCAATCAAAACAGACACCTCTTGGGCTAAATTATAGCGTTCGAGCTTTTTCGAGTGTGTATTTTTCGAATGTACACTCGAAACTGCTCTAAGTAGACAAATCTTGTTTATGAGGCTTAGACTTCAAAATTTAGCTAAAATATCAAGATCATCTGGGTCTATAGACCAACATGTCCTGATCATTAGCATGTTTCCAATAAAAATAGACACCGGTTGAGATAAATTATAACGTTCAAGTCTTTTCGAGTGTGTATTATTTGAATGTACACTCGAAACTGCTCTAATTAGAAAATTCGTGTTTATGAGGCCTAGGCTTCAAAAATTGGCTAACATATCAAGATCATGTGGGTCTATAGACCAACATGTCCTGATCAATAGCATGTTTTCAATCAAAACAGACACCTTTTGAGCTAAATTATAGCGTTCGAGTCTTTTCGAGTGTGTATTTTTCGAATGTACACTCGAAACTGCTCTAAGTAGACAAATCTTGTTTATGAGGCCTAGATTTCAAAATTTGCTAAAATATCAAGATCATCTGGGTCTATAGACCAACATGTCCTGATCATTAGCATGTTTCCAATAAAAATAGAAACTTGTTGATCTAAATTATAGCGTTCGAGTCTTTTCGAGTGTGTATTATTCGAATGTACACTCGAAACTGCTCTAAGTAGAAAATTCGTGTTTATGAGGCCTAGGCTTCAAAACTTGGCTAAAATATCAAGATCATGTGGGTCTATAGACAAACATGTCCTGATAATTAACATGTTTTCAATCAAAATAGACATCTCTTGATCTAAATTATAACGTTCGAGTCTTTTCGAGTGTGTATTTTTCGAATGTACACTCGAAACTGCTCTAAGTACAAAATTCGTGTTTATGAGGCCTAGGCTTAGAAACTTGGATAAAACATCAAGATCACGTGGGTCTATAGACCAACATGTCCTGATAATTAGAATGTTTTCAATCAAAATAGACACCTCTTGAGCTAAATTATAGCGTTCGAGTCTTTTCGAGTGTGTATTATTCGAATGTACACTCGAAACTGCTCTAAGTAGAAAATTCGTGTTTATGAGGCCTAGGCTTCAAAACTTGGCTAAAATATCAAGATCATGTGGGTCTATAGACAAACATGTCCTGATAATTAACATGTTTTCAATAAAAATAGACATCTCTTGATCTAAATTATAACGTTCGAGTCTTTTCGAGTGTGTATTTTTCGAATGTACACTCGAAACTGCTCTAAGTAGACAAATCTTGTTTATGAGGCCTAGATTTGAAAATTTTGCTAAAATATCAAGATCATGCGGGTCTATAGACCAACATGTCCTGATCATTAGCATGTTTCCAATCAAAATAGACACCTCTTGAGCTAAATTATAGCGTTCGAGTCTTTTCGAGTGTGTATTTTTCGAATGTACACTCGAAACTGCTCTAAGTAGAAAATTCGTGTTTATGAGGCCTAGGCTTCAAAACTTGGCTAAAATATCAAGATCATGTGGGTCTATAGACCAACATGTCCTGATAATTAGCATGTTTCAATCAAAATAGACATCGGTTGAGCTAAATTATAGCGTTCGAGTCTTTTCGAGTGTGTATTATTCGAATGTACACTCGAAACTGCTCTAAGTAGAAAATTCGTGTTTATGAGGCCTAGGCTTCAAAACTTGGCTAAAATATCAAGATCATGTGAGTCTATAGACCAACATGTCCTGATAATTAGCATGCTTTCAATCAAAATAGATACCTCTTGAGATAAATTATAGCGTTCGAGTCTTTTCGAGTGTGTATTTTTCGAATGTACAGCCGAAACTGCGCTAAGTAGAAAAATCTTGTTTATGTGGCCTAGACTTCAAAATTTGGCTAAAATATCAAGATCATGTGGGTCTATAGACCAACATGTCCTGATCATTAGCATGTTTCAAATCAAAATAGACACCTCTTGAGCTAAATTATAGCGTTCGAGTCTTTTCGAGTGTGTATTTTTCGAATGTACACTCGAAACTGCTCTAAGTAGAAAATTCGTGTTTATGAGGCCTAGGCTTCAAAACTTGGCTAAAATATCAAGATCATGTGGGTCTATAGACCAACATGTCCTGATAATTAGCATATTTTCAATCAAAATAGAAACCTGTTGAGCTAAATTATAGCGTTCGAGTCTTTTCGAGTGTGTATTATTCGAATGTACACTCGAAACTAATCTAGGTAGAAAATTCGTGTTTATGAGGCCTAGGCTTCAAAACTTGGCTAAAATATCAAGATCATGTGGTTTTATAGACCAACATGTCCTGATCAATAGCATGTTTTCAATCAAAATAGACACCTCTTGAGATAAATTATAGCGTTCGAGTCTTTTCGAGTGTGTATTTTTCGAATGTATACTCGAAACTGCTCTAAGTAGACAAATCTTGTTTATGAGGCCTAGATTTCAAAATTTTGCTAAAATATCAAGATCATCTGGGTATATAGACCAATTTGTCCTGATCATTAGCATGTTTCCAATAAAAATAGAAACCTGTTGAGCTAAATTATAGCGTTCGAGTCTTTTCGAGTGTGTATTTTTCGAATGTACACTCGAAACTGCTCTAAGTAGAAAATTCGTGTTTATGAGGCATAGGCTTCAAAACATGGCTAAAAAATAAAGATCATGTGGGTCTATAGACCAACATGTCCTGATAATTAGCATGTTTTCAATCAAAATAGACACCTCTTGAGCTAAATTATAGCGTTCGAGTCTTTTCGAATGTACAGTCGAAACTGCTCTAAGTAGAAAAATCTTGTTTATGTGGCCTAGACTTCAAAATTTGGCTAAAATATCAAGATCATGTGGGTCTATAGACCAACATGTCCTGATCATTAGCATGTTTCCAATCAAAATAGACACCTCTTGAGCTAAATTATAGCGTTCGAGTCTTTTCGAGTGTGTATTTTTCGAATGTACACTCGAAACTGCTCTAAGTAGAAAATTCGTGTTTATGAGGCCTAGGCTTCAAAACTTGGCTAAAATATCAAGATCATGTGGGTATATAGACCAACATGTCCTGATAATTAGCATGTTTCCAATAAAAATAGACACCGATTGAGCTAAATTATAGTGTTCGATTCTTTTCGAGTGTGTATTTTTCGAATGTACACTCGAAAATGCTCTAAGTAGAAAAATCTTGTTTATGAGGCCTAGGCTTCAAAAATTGGCTAAAATATCAAGATCATGTGGGTTTATAGACCAACATGTCCTGATCAATAGCATGTTTTTAATCAAAATAGATACCTCTTGAGCTAAATTATAGCGTTCGAGTCTTTTCGAGTGTGTATTTTTCGAATGTACACTCGAAACTGCTCTAAGTAGACAAATCTTGTTTATGAGGCCTAGATTTCAAAATTTAGCTAAAATATCAAGATCATCTGGGTCTATAGACCAACATGTCCTGATCATTAGCATGTTTCCAATAAAAATAGACACCTCTTGAGCTAAATTATAGCGTTCGAGTCTTTTCGAGTGTGTATTTTTCGAATGTACACTCGAAACTGCTCTAAGTAGAAAATTCGTGTTTATGAGGCCTAGGCTTCAAAATTGGCTAAAATATCAAGATCATGTAGGTCTATAGACCAACATGTCCTGATCAATAGCATGTTTTCAATCAAAATAGACACCTCTTGAGCTAAATTATAGCGTTCGAGTCTTTTCGAGTGTGTATTTTTCGAATGTACACTCGAAACTGCTCTAAGTAGACAAATCTTGTTTATGTGGCCTAGATTTCAAAATTTGGCTAAAATATCAAGATCATCTGGGTCTATAGACCAACATGTCCTGATAATTAGCATGTTTTCAATCAAAATAGACACCTCTTGAGCTAAATTATAGCGTTCGAGTCTTTTCAAGTGTGTATTTTTCGAATGTACACTCGAAACTGCTCTAAGTAGAAAAATCTTGTTTATGTGGCCTAGACTTCAAAATTTGGCTAAAATATCAAGATCATGTGGGTCTATAGACCAACATGTCCTGATCATTAGCATGTTTCCAATCAAAATAGACACCTCTTGAGCTAAATTATAGCGTTCGAGTCTTTTCGAGTGTGTATTATTCGAATGTACACTCGAAACTGCTCTAAGTAGAAAATTCGTGTTTATGAGGCCTAGGCTTCAAAACTTGGCTAAAATATCAAGATCATGTGGGTCTATAGACCAACATGTCCTGATAATTAGCATGTTTTCAATCAAACTAGAAACCTGTTGAGCTAACTTAGAGCATTCGAGTCTTTTCGAGTGTGTATTATTCGAATGTACACTCGAAACTGCTCTAAGTAGAAAATTCGTGTTTATGAGGCCTAGCCTTCAAAACTTGGCTAAAATATCAAGATCACGTGGGTCTATAGACCAACATGTCCTGATAATTAGCATGTTTCCAATAAAAATAGACACCTCTTGAGCTAAATTATAGCGTCGAGTCTTTTCGAGTGTGTATTTTTCGAATGTACACTCGAAACTGCTCTAAGTAGAAAAATCTTGTTTATGTGGCCTAGACTTCAAAATTTGGCTAAAATATCAAGATCATGTGGGTCTATAGACCAACATGTCCTGATCATTAGCATGTTTCCAATCAAAATAGACACCTCTTGAGCTAAATTATAGCGTTAGAGTCTTTTCAAGTGTGTATTTTTCGAATGTACACTCGAAACTGCTCTAAGTAGAAAATTTGTGTTTATGAGGCCTAGGCTTCAAAACTTGGCTAAAATATCAAGATCATGTGGGTCTATAGACCAACATGTCCTGATAATTAGCATGTTTTCAATCAAAATAGACATCTCTGGAGTTGAATTATAGCGTTCGAGTCTTTTCGAGTGTGTATTTTTTGAATGTACACTTGAAACTGCTCTAAGTAGAAAAATCTTGTTTATGTGGCCTAGACTTCAAAATTTGGCTAAAATATCAAGATCATGTGGGTCTATAGACCAACATGTCCTGATCAATAGCATGTTTTCAATCAAAATAGACACCTCTTGAGCTAAATTATAGCCTTCGAGTCTTTTCGAGTGTGTGTTTTCCGAACGTACACTCGAAACTGCTCTAAGTAGAAAAATCTTGTTTATGTGGCCTAGACTTCAAAATTTGGCTAAAATATCAAGATCATGTGGGTCTATAGACCAACATGTCCTGATCATTAGCATGTTTCCAATCAAAATAGACACCTCTTGAGCTAAATTATAGCGTTCTAGTCTTTTCGAGTGTGTATTTTTCGAATGTACACTCGAAACTGCTCTAAGTAGAAAATTTGTGTTTATGAGGCCTAGGCTTCAAAACTTGGCAAAAATATCAAGATCATGTGGGTCTATAGACCAACATGTCCTGATAATTAGCATGTTTTCAATCAAAATAGACATCTCTGGAGCTAAATTATAGCGTTCGAGTCTTTTCGAGTGTGTATTATTCGAATGTACACTCGAAACTGCTCTAAGTAGAAAATTTGTGTGTATAAGGCCTAGGCTTCAAAACTTGGCTAAAATATCAAGATCATGTGGGTCTATAGACCAACATGTCCTGATAATTAGCATGTTTCCAATCAAAATAGACACCTCTTGAGCTAAATTATAGCATTCTAGTCTTTTCGAGTGTGTATTTTTCGAATTTACACTCGAAACTGCTCTAAGTAGAAAATTTGTGTTTATGAGGCCTAGGCTTCAAAACTTGGCAAAAATATCAAGATCATGTGGGTCTATAGACCAACATGTCCTGATAATTAGCATGTTTTCAATCAAAATAGACATCTCTGGAGCTAAATTATAGCGTTCGAGTCTTTTCGAGTGTGTATTTTTTGAATGTACACTTGAAACTGCTCTAAGTAGAAAAATCTTGTTTATGTGGCCTAGATTTCAAAATTTGGCTAAAATATCAAGATCATGTGGGTCTATAGACCAACATGTCCTGATCAATAGCATGTTTTCAATAAAAATAGACACCTCTTGAGCTAAATTATAGCGTTCGAGTCTTTTCGAGTGAGTATTTTTCGAATGTACACTCGAAACTGCTCTAAGTAGAAAAATCTTGTT
Organism: Papaver somniferum; assembly: GCF_003573695.1. Classification (NCBI taxonomy): domain Eukaryota; kingdom Viridiplantae; phylum Streptophyta; class Magnoliopsida; order Ranunculales; family Papaveraceae; genus Papaver; species Papaver somniferum. Next base: position 32,850 of record NW_020619825.1, read on the forward strand.
TATGTGGCCTAGACTTCAAAATTTGGCTAAAATATCAAGATCATGTGGGTCTATAGACCAACATGTCCTGATCATTAGCATGTTTCCAATCAAAATAGACACCTCTTGAGCTAAATTATAGCGTTCTAGTCTTTTCGAGTGTGTATTTTTCGAATGTACACTCGAAACTGCTCTAAGTAGAAAATTTGTGTTTATGAGGCCTAGGATTCAAAACTTGGCTAAAATATCAAGATCATGTGGGTCTATAGACCAACATGTCATGATAATTAGCATGTTTTCAATCAAAATAGACACCTCTTGAGCTAAATTATAGCGTTCGAGTCTTTTCGAGTGTGTATTTTTCGAATGTACACTCGAAACTGCTCTAAGTAGAAAAATCTTGTTTATGTGGCCTAGACTTCAAAATTTGGCTAAAATATCAAGATCATGTGGGTCTATAGACCAACATGTCTTGATCATTAGCATGTTTCCAATCAAAATAGACATCTCTTGAGATAAATTATAGCGTTCGAGTCTTTTCGAGTGTGTATTATTCGAATGTACACTCGAAACTGCTCTAAGTAGAAAATCCGTGTTTATGTGGCCTAGGCTTCAAAACTTGGCTAAAATATCAAGATCATGTGGGTCTATATACCAACATGTCCTGATAATTAGCATGTTTTCAATCAAAATAGACACCTCTTGAGCTAAATTATAGCGTTCGAGTCTTTTCGAATGTACAGTCGAAACTGCTCTAAGTAGAAAAATCTTGTTTATGTGGCCTAGACTTCAAAATTTGGCTAAAATATCAAGATCATGTGGGTTTATAGACCAACATGTCCTGATCATTAGCATGTTTCCAATCAAAATAGACACCTCTTGAGCTAAATTATAGCGTTCGAGTCTTTTCGAGTGTGTATTTTTCGAATGTACATTCGAAACTGCTCTAAGTAGAAAATTTGTGTTTATGAGGCCTAGGCTTCAAAACTTGGCTAAAATATCAAGATCATGTGGGTCTATAGACCAACATGTCCTGATAATTAGCATGTTTTCAATCAAAATAGACATCGGTTGAGCTAAATTATAGCGTTCGAGTCTTTTCGAGTGTGTATTTTTCTAATGTACACTCGAAACTGCTCTAAGTAGAAAAATCTTGTTTATGAGGCCTAGGCTTCAAAACTTGGATAAAATATCAAGATCATGTGGGTCTATAGACCAACGTGTCCTGATAATTAGCATGTTTTCAATCAAAATAGAAACCTGTTGAGCTAAATTATAGCGTTCGAGGTTTTTCGAGTGTGTATTATTCGAATGTACACTCGAAACTGCTATAAGTAGAAAATTCGTGTTTATGAGGCCTAGGCTTCAAAACTTGGCTAAAATATCAAGATCATGTGGGTCTATAGACCAACATGTCCTGATAATTAACATGTTTTCAATCAAAATAGAGACCTCTTGAGATAAATTATAGCGTTCGAGTCTTTTCGAGTGTGTATTTTTCGAATGTACAGTCGAAACTGCTCTAAGTAGAAAAATCTTGTTTATGTGGCCTAGACTTCAAAATTTGGCTAAAATATCAAGATCATGTGGGTCGATAGACCAACATGTCCTGATTATTAGCATGTTTCAAATCAAAATAGACACCTCTTGAGCTAAATTATAGCGTTCGAGTCTTTTCGAGTGTGTATTTTTCGAATGTACACTCGAAACTGCTCTAAGTAGAAAATTCGTGTTTATGAGGCCTAGGCTTCAAAACTTGGCTAAAATATCAAGATCATGTGGGTCTATAGACCAACATGTCCTGATAATTAGCATGTTTTCAATCAAAATAGAAACCTGTTGAGCTAACTTAGAGCATTCGAGTCTTTTCGAGTGTGTATTATTCGAATGTACACTCGAAACTGCTCTAAGTAGAAAATTCGTGTTTATGAGGCCTAGCCTTCAAAACTTGGCTAAAATATCAAGATCATGTGGGTCTATAGACCAACATGTCCTGATAATTAGCATGTTTTCAATCAAAATAGAAACCTGTTGAGCTAAATTATAGCGTTCGAGTCTTTTCGAGTGTGTATTATTCGAATGTACACTCGAAACTGCTCTAGGTAGAAAATTCGTGTTTATGAGGCCTAGGCTTCAAAACTTGGCTAAAATATCAAGATCATGTGGGTCTATAGACCAACATGTCCTGATCATTATCATGTTTCCAATCAAAATAGACACCTCTTGAGCTAAATTATAGCGTTCGAGTCTTTTCGAGTGTGTATTTTTCGAATGTACACTTGAAACTGCACTAAGTAGAAAATTCGTGTTTATGAGGCCTAGGCTTCAAAAATTGGCTAAAATATCAAGATCATGTGGGTCTATAGACCAACATGTCCTGATCAATAGCATGTTTTCAATCAAAATAGACACCTCTTGAGCTAAATTATAGCGTTCGAGTCTTTTCGAGTGTGTATTTTTCGAATGTACACTCGAAACTGCTCTTAGTAGAAAAATCTTGTTTATGTGGCCTAGACTTCAAAATTTGGCTAAAATATCAAGATCATGTAGGTCTATAGACCAACATGTCCTGATCATTAGCATGTTTCCAATCAAAATAGACACCTCTTGAGCTAAATTATAGCGTTCGAGTCTTTTCGAGTGTGTATTTTTCGAATATACACTCGAAACTGCTCTAAGTAGAAAATTCGTGTGTATGAGGCCTAGGCTTCAAAACTTGGCTAAAATATCAAGATCATGTGGGTATATAGACCAACATGTCCTGATAATTAGCATGTTTTCAATCAAAATAAACATCTCTTGAGATAAATTATAACGTTCGAGTCTTTTCGAGTGTGTATTTTTCGAATGTACACTCGAAACTGCTCTAAGTAGAAAATTTGTGTTTATGAGGCCTAGGCTTCAAAACTTGGCTAAAATATCAAGATCATGTGGGTCTATAGACCAACATGTCCTGATAATTAGCATGTTTTCAATCAAAATAGACACCTATGGAGCTAATTTATAGCGTTCGAGTCTTTTCGAGTGTGTATTTTTTGAATGTACACTCGAAACTGCTCTAAGTAGAAAAATCTTGTTTATGTGGCCTAGACTTCAAAATTTGGCTAAAATATCAAGATCATGTGGGTCTATAGACCTACATGTCCTGATAATTAGCATGTTTTCAATCAAAATAGACATCTCTTGAGCTAAATTATATCGTTAGAGTCTTTTCGAGTGTGTATTTTTCGAATGTACACTCGAAACTGCTCTAAGTAGAAAAATCTTGTTTATGTGGCCTAGACTTCAAAATTTGGCTAAAATATCAAGATCATGTGGGTCTATAGACCAACATGTCCTGATAATTAGCATGTTCTCAATCAAAATAGACATCTCTTGAGATAAATTATAGCGTTCGAGTCTTTTCGAGTGTGTATTTTTCGAATGTACACTCGAAACTGCTCTAAGTAGAAAATTTGTGTTTATGAGGCCTAGGCTTCAAAACTTGGCTAAAATATCAAGATCATGTGGGTCTATAGACCAACATGTCCTGATAATTAGCATGTTTTCAATCAAAATAGACACCTCTTGAGCTCAATTATAGCGTTCGAGTCTTTTCGAGTGTGTATTTTTCGAATGTACACTCGAAACTGCTCTAAGTAGAAAAATCTTGTTTATGTGGCCTAGACTTCAAAATTTGGCTAAAATATCAAGATCATGTGGGTCTATAGACCAACATGTCCTGATCATTAGCATGTTTCCAATCAAAATAGACACCTCTTGAGCTAAATTATAGCGTTCGAGTCTTTTCGAGTGTGTATTATTCGAATGTACACTCGAAACTGCTCTAAGTAGAAAATTCGTGTTTATGAGGCCTAGGCTTCAAAACTTGGCTAAAATATCAAGATCATGTGGGTCTATAGACCAACATGTCCTGATAATTAGCATGTTTTCAATCAAACTAGAAACCTGTTGAGCTAACTTAGAGCATTCGAGTCTTTTCGAGTGTGTATTATTCGAATGTACACTCGAAACTGCTCTAAGTAGAAAATTCGTGTTTATGAGGCCTAGCCTTCAAAACTTGGCTAAAATATCAAGATCACGTGGGTCTATAGACCAACATGTCCTGATAATTAGCATGTTTCCAATAAAAATAGACACCTCTTGAGCTAAATTATAGCGTCGAGTCTTTTCGAGTGTGTATTTTTCGAATGTACACTCGAAACTGCTCTAAGTAGAAAAATCTTGTTTATGTGGCCTAGACTTCAAAATTTGGCTAAAATATCAAGATCATGTGGGTCTATAGACCAACATGTCCTGATCATTAGCATGTTTCCAATCAAAATAGACACCTCTTGAGCTAAATTATAGTGTTCTAGTTTTTTCGAGTGTGTATTTTTCGAATGTACACTCGAAACTGCTCTAAGTAGAAAAATCTTGTTTATGTGGCCTAGACTTCAAAATTTGGCTAAAATATCAAGATCTTGTGGGTCTATAGACCAACATGTCCTGATCATTAGCATGTTTCCAATCAAAATAGACACCTCTTGAGCTAAATTATAACGTTCGAGTCTTTTCGAGTGTGTATTTTTCGAATGTACACTCGAAACTGCTCTAAGTAGAAAATTTGTGTTTATGAGGCCTAGGCTTCAAAACTTGGCTAAAATATCAAGATCATGTGGGTCTATAGACCAACATGTCCTGATAATTAGCATGTTTTCAATCAAAATAGACACATCTTGAGCTAAATTATAGCGTTCGAGTCTTTTCGAGTGTGTATTTTTCGAATGTACACTCGAAACTGCTCTAAGTAGACAAATCTTGTTTATGAGGCCTAGATTTCAAAATTTTGCTAAAATATCAAGATCATATGGGTCTATAGACCAACTTGTCCTGATCATTAGCATGTTTCCAATAAAAATAGAAACCTGTTGAGCTAAATTATAGCGTTCGAGTCTTTTCGAGTGTGTATTATTCGAATGTACACTCGAAACTGCTCTAAGTAGAAAATTCGTGTTTATGAGGCCTAGGCTTCAAAACTTGGCTAAAATATCAAGATCATGTGGGTCTATAGACCAACATGTCCTGATAATTAGCATGTTTTCAATCAAAATAGACATCGGTTGAGCTAAATTATAGCGTTCGAGTTTTTTCGAGTGTGTATTATTTGAATGTACACTCGAAACTGCTCTAAGTAGAAAATTCGTGTTTATGAGGCCTAGCCTTAAAAACTTGGATAAAATATCAAGATCATGTGGGTCTATAGACCAACATGTCCTGATCATTAGCATGTTTCCAATAAAAATATACATCGGTTGAGCTAAATTATAACGTTCGAGTCTTTTCGAGTGTGTATTATTCGAATGTACACTCGAAACTGCTCTAAGTAGAAAATTCGTGTTTATGAGGCCTAGGCTTCAAAACTTGGCTAAAATATCAAGATCATGTGGGTCTATAGACCAACATGTCCTGATAATTAGCATGTTTTCAATCAAAATAGAAACCTGTTGAGCTAAATTAGAGCATTCGAGTCTTTTCGAGTGTGTATTATTCGAATGTACACTCGAAACTGCTCTAAGTAGAAAATTCGTGTTTATGAGGCCTAGGCTTCAAAACTTGGCTAAAATATCAAGATCATGTGGGTCTATAGACCAACATGTCCTGATAATTAGCATGTTTTCAATCAAATAGACACCTCTTGAGCTAAATTATAGCGTTCGAGTCTTTTCGAGTGTGTATTTTTCGAATGTACACTCGAAACTGCTCTAAGTAGAAAAATCTTGTTTATGTGGCCTAGACTTCAAAATTTGGCTAAAATATCAAGATCATGTGAGTCTATAGACCAACATGTCCTGATCATTAGCATGTTTTCAATCAAAATAGACACCTCTTGAGCTAAATTATAGCGTTCGAGTCTTTTCGAGTGTGTATTTTTCGAATGTACACTCGAAACTGCTCTAAGTAGACAAATCTTGTTTATCAGGCCTAGATTTCAAAATTTTGCTAAAATATCAAGATCATCTGGGTCTATAGACCAACATGTCATGATCAATAGCATGTTTTCAATCAAAATAGACACCTCTTGAGCTAAATTATAGCGTTCGAGTCTTTTCGAGTGTGTACTTTTCGAATGTACACTCGAAACTGCTCTAAGTAGACAAATCTTGTTTATCAGGCCTAGATTTCAAAATTTTGCTAAAATATCAAGATCATCTGGGTCTATAGACCAACATGTCCGGATCATTAGCATGTTTCCAATAGAAATAGAAACCTGTTGATCTAAATTATAGCGTTCGAGTCTTTTCGAGTGTGTATTATTCGAATGTACACTCGAAACTGCTCTAAGTAGAAAATTCGTGTTTATGAGGCCTAGGCTTCAAAACTTGGATAAAATATCAAGATCATGTGGGTCTATAGACCAACATGTCCTGATAATTAACATGTTTTCAATCAAAATAGACACCTCTTGAGCTAAATTATAGCGTTCAAGTCTTTTCGAGTGTGTATTTTTCGAATGTACACTCGAAACTGCTCTAAGTAGAAAAATCTTGTTTATGTGGCCTAGACTTCAAAATTTGGACAAAATATCAAGATCATGTGGGTCTATAGACCAACATGTCCTGATCATTAGCATGTTTTCAATCAAAATAGACACCTCTTGAGCTAAATTATAGAAATCGAGTCTTTTCGAGTGTGTATTTTTCGAATGTACACTCGAAAGTGCTCTAAGTAGAAAAATCTTGTTTATGTGGCCTAGACTTCAAAATTTGGATAAAATATCAAGATCATGTGGTTTTATAGACCAACATGTCCTGATCATTAGCATGTTTTCAATCAAAATAGACACCTCTTGAGCTAAATTATAGCGTTCGAGTCTTTTCGAGTGTGTATTTTTCGAATGTACACTCGAAACTGCTCTAAGTAGACAAATCTTGTTTATGAGGCCTAGATTTCAAAATTTAGCTAAAATATCAAGATCATCTGGGTCTATAGACCAACATGTCCTGATCATTAGCATGTTTCCAATAAAAATAGACACCTCTTGATCTAAATTATAGCGTTCGAGTCTTTTCGAGTGTCTATTTTTCGAATGTACACTCGAAACTGCTCTAAGTAGAAAATTCGTGTTTATGAGGCCTAGGCTTCAAAACTTGGCTAAAATATCAAGATCATGTGTGTCTATAGAGCAACATGTCCAGATAATTAACATGTTTTCAATCAAAATAGAAACCTGTTGAGCTAAATTATAGCATTCGAGTCTTTTCGAGTGTGTATTATTCGAATGTACACTCGAAACTGCTCTAAGTAGAAAATTTGTGTTTATGAGGCCTAGGCTTCAAAACTTGGCTAAAATATCAAGATCATGTGGGTCTATAGACCAACATGTCCTGATCAATAGCATGTTTTCAATCAAAATAGACACCTCTTGAGATAAATTATAGCGTTCGAGTCTTTTCGAGTGTGTATTTTTGGAATGTATACTCGAAACTGCTCTAAGTAGACAAATCTTGTTTATGAGACCTAGATTTCAAAATTTTGCTAAAATATCAAGATCATCTGGGTCTATAGACTAACATGTCCTGATCATTAGCATGTTTCCAATAAAAATAGAAACCTGTTGAGCTAAATTATAGTGTTCGAGTCTTTTCGAGTGTGTATTTTTCGAATGTACACTCGAAACTGCTCTAAGTAGACAAATCTTGTTTATGAGGCCTAGATTTCAAAATTTTGCTAAAATATCAAGATCATGTGGGTCTATAGACCAACATGTCCTGATAATTAGCATGTTATCAATCAAAATAGAAACCTGTTGAGCTAAATTATAGCGTTCGAGTCTTTTCGAGTGTGTATTATTCGAATGGACACTCGAAACTGCTCTAAGTAGAAAATTCGTGTTTATGAGGCCTAGGCTTCAAAACTTGGCTAAAATATCAAGATCACGTGGGTCTATAGACCAACATGTCCTGATAATTAGCATGTTTTCAATCAAAATAGAAACCTGTTGAGCTAAATTATAGCGTCGAGTCTTTTCGAGTGTGTATTTTTCGAATGTACACTCGAAACTGCTCTAAGTAGAAAAATCTTGTTTATGTGGCCTAGACTTCAAAATTTGGCTAAAATATCAAGATCATGTGGGTCTATAGAACCATGTCCTGATCATTAGCATGTTTCCAATCAAAATAGACACCTCTTGAGCTAAATTATAGCGTTCGAGTCTTTTCGAGTGTTTATTTTTCGAATGTACACTCGAAACTGCTCTAAGTAGAAAATTCGTGTTTATGAGGCCTAGGCTTCAAAAATTGGCTAAAATATCAAGATCATGTGGGTCTATAGACCAACATGTCCTGATCAATAGCATGTTTTCAATCAAAATAGACACCTCTTGAGCTAAATTATAGCGTTCGAGTCTTTTCGAGTGTGTATTTTTCGAATGTACACTCGAAACTGCTCTAAGTAGACAAATCTTGTTTATGAGGCCTAGATTTCAAAATTTAGCTAAAGTATCAAGATCATCTGGGTCTATAGACCAACATGTCCTGATCATTAGCATGTTTCCAATAAAAATAGACACCTCTTGAGCTAAATTATAGCGTTCTAGTCTTTTCGAGTGTGTATTTTTCGAATGTACACTCGAAACTGCTCTAAGTAGAAAATTCGTGTTTATGAGGCCTAGGCTTCAAAACTTGGCTAAAATATCAAGATCATGTGGGTCTATAGACCAACATGTCCTGATAATTAACATGTTTTCAATCAAAATAGAAACCTGTTGAGCTAAATTATAGCGTTCGAGTCTTTTCGAGTGTGTATTATTCGAATGTATACTCGAAACTGCTCTAAGTAGACAAATCTTGTTTATGAGGCCTAGATTTCAAAATTTTGCTAAAATATCAAGATCATCTGGGTCTATAGACCAACATGTCCTGATCATTAGCATGTTTCCAATAAAAATAGAAACCTGTTGAGCTAAATTATAGCGTTAGAGTTTTTTCGAGTGTGTATTATATGAATGTACACTCGAAAATGCTCTAAGTAGAAAATTCGTGTTTATGAGTCCTAGCCTTCAAAACTTGGTTAACATATCAAGATCATGTGGGTCTATAGACCAACATGTCCTGATCAATAGCATGTTTTCAATCAAAATAGACACCTCTTGAGCTAAATTATAGCGTTCGAGTCTTTTCGAGTGTGTATTTTTCGAATGTACACTCGAAACTGCTCTAAGTAGAAAAATCTTGTTTATGTGGCCTAGACTTCAAAATTTGGCTAAAATATCAAGATCATCTGGGTCTATGGACCAACATGTCCTGATCAATAGCATGTTTTCGATCAAAATAGACACCTCTTGAGCTAAATTATAGCGTTCGAGTCTTTTCAGTGTGTATTTTTCGAATGTACACTCGAAACTGCTCTAAGTAGAAATATGTGGCCTAGACTTCAAAATTTGGCTAACATATCAAGATCATGTGGGTCTATAGACCAACATGTCCTGATCAATAGCATGTTTTCAATCAAAATAGACACCTCTTGAGCTAAATTATAGCGTTCGAGTCTTTTCGAGTGTGTATTTTTCGAATGTACACTCGAAACTGCTCTAAGTAGAAAAATCTTGTTTATGTGGCCTAGGCTTCAAAACTTGGCTAAAATATTATGATCATGTGGGTCTATAGACCAACATGTCCTGATAATTAGCATGTTTTCAATCAAAATAGACATCTCTTGAGATAAATTATAACGTTCGAGTCTTTTCGAGTGTGTATTTTTCGAATGTACACTCGAAACTGCTCTAAGTAGACAAATCTTGTTTATGAGGCCTAGACTTCAAAATTTAGCTAAAATATCAAGATCATGTGGGTCTATAGACCAACATGTCCTGATAATTAGCATGTTTTCAATCAAAATAGACACCTCTGGAGCTAAATTATAGCGTTCGAGTCTTTTCGAGTGTGTATTTTTTGAACGTACACTTGAAACTGCTCTAAGTAGAAAAATCTTGTTTATGTGGCCTAGGCTTCAAAACTTGGCTAAAATATCAAGATCATGTGGGTCTATAGACCAACATGTCCTGATCAATAGCATGTTTTCAATCAAAATAGACACCTCTTGAGCTAAATTATAGCGTTCGAGTCTTTTCGAGTGTGTATTTTTCGAATGTACACTCGAAACTGCTCTAAGTAGAAAAATCTTGTTTATGTGGCCTAGACTTCAAAATTTGGCTAAAATATCAAGATCATGTGGGTCTATAGACCAACATGTCCTGATAATTAGCATGTTTTCAATCAAAATAGACATCTCTTGAGATAAATTATAGCGTTCGAGTCTTTTCGAGTGTGTATTATTCGAATGTACACTCGAAACTGCTATAAGTAGAAAATTCGTGTGTATGAGGCCTAGGCTTCAAAACTTGGCTAAAATATCAAGATCATGTGGGTCTATAGACCAACATGTCCTGATAATTAGCATGTTTTCAATCAAAATAGACATCTCTGGAGATAAACTATAGCGTTCGAGTCTTTTCGAGTGTGTATTTTTTGAATGTACACTTGAAACTGCTCTAAGTAGAAAAATCTTGTTTATGTGGCCTAGACTTCAAAATTTGGCTAAAATATCAAGATCATGTGGGTCTATAGACCAACATGTCCTGATCAATAGCATGTTTTCAATCAAAATAGACACCTCTTGAGCTAAATTATAGCGTTCGAGTCTTTTCGAGTGTGTATTTTTCGAATGTACACTCGAAACTGCTCTAAGTAGAAAATCTTGTTTATGTGGCCTAGACTTCAAATTTTGGCTAAAATATCAAGATCATGTGGGTCTATAGACCAACATGTCCTGATAATTAGCATGTTTTCAATCAAAATAGACATCTCTGGAGCTAAATTATAGCGTTCGAGTCTTTTCGAGTGTGTATTTTTTGAATGTACACTTGAAACTGCTCTAAGTAGAAAAATCTTGTTTATGTGGCCTAGACTTCAAAATTTGGCTAAAATATCAAGATCATGTGGGTCTATAGACCAACATGTCCTGACAATTAGCATGTTTTCAATCAAAATAGACACCTCTTGAGCTAAATTATAGCGTTCGAGTCTTTTCGAGTGTGTATTTTTCGAATGTACACTCGAAACTGCTCTAAGTAGACAAATCTTGTTTATGAGGCCTAGACTTCAAAATTTTGCTAAAATATCAAGATCATCTGGGTCTATAGACCAACATGTCCTGATCATTAGCATGTTTCCAATAAAAATAGACACCGGTTGAGCTAAATTATAACGTTCAATTCTTTTCGAGTGTGTATTATTTGAATGTACACTCTAAACTTCTCTAAGTAGAAAATTCGTGTTTATGAGGTCTAGGCTTCAAAAATTGGCTAACATATTAATATCATGTGGGTCTATAAACCAACATGTCCTGATCAATAGCATGTTTTCAATCAAAATAGACACCTCTTGAGCTAAATTATATCGTTCGAGTCTTTTCGAGTGTGTATTTTTCGAATGTACACTCGAAACTGCTCTAAGTTGACAAATCTTGTTTATGAGGCCTAGATTTCAAAATTTTGCTAAAATATCAAGATCATCTGGGTCAATAGACCAACATGTCCTGATCATTAGCATGTTTCCAGACAAAATAGACACCTCTTGAGCTAAATTATAGCGTTCGAGTCTTTTCGAGTGTGTATTTTTCGAATGTACACTCGAAACTGCTCTAAGTAGAAAAATCTTGTTTATATGGCCTAGTTTTCAAAATTTGGCTAAAATATCAAGATCATGTGGGTCTATAGACCAACATGTCCTGATCATTAGCATGTTTCCAATCAAAATAGACACCTCTTGAGCTAAATTATAGCGTTCGAGTCTTTTCGAGTGTGTATTTTTCGAATGTACACTCGAAACTGCTCTAAGTAGAAAATTCGTGTTTATGAGGCCTAGGCTTCGAAACTTGGCTCAAATATCAAGATCATGTGGGTCTATAGACCAACATGTCCTGATAATTAGCATTTTTTCAATCAAAATAGACATCTCTTGAGCTAAACTATAACGTTCGAGTCTTTTCGTGTGTGTATTTTTCGAATGTACACTCGAAACTGCTCTAAGTAGACAAATCTTGTTTATGAGGCCAAGACTTCAAAATTTAGCTAAAATATCAAGATCATCTGGGTCTATAGACCAATATGTCCTGATCATTAGCATGTTTCCAATAAAAATAGACACCGGTTGAGCTAAATTATAACGTTCAATTCTTTTCAAGTGTGTATTATTTGAATGTACACTCGAAACTTCTCTAAGTAGAAAATTCATGTTCATGAGGCCTAGGCTTCAAAAATTGGCTAACATATCAAGATCATGTGGGTCTATAGATCAATATGTCCTGATCAATAACATGTTTTCAATCAAAATAGACACCTCTTGAGCTAAATTATAGCGTTCGAGTCTTTTCGAGTGTGTATTTTTCGAATGTACACTCGAAACTGCTTTAAGTAGAAAATTCGTGTTATGAGGCCTAGGCTTCAAAACTTGGCTAAAATATCAAGATCATGTGGGTCTATAGACCAACATGTCCTGATCATTAGCATGTTTCCAATCAAAATAGACACCTCTTGAGCTAAATTATAGCGTTCGAGTCTTTTCGAGTGTGTATTTTTCGAATGTACACTCGAAACTACTCTAAGTAGAAAATTCGTGTTTATGAGGCCTAGGCTTCAAAACTTGGATAAAATATCAAGATCATGTGGGTCTATAGACCAACATGTCCTGATCAATAGCATGTTTTCAATCAAAATAGACACCTCTTGAGCTAAATTATAGCGTTCGAGTCTTTTCGAGTGTGTATTTTTCGAATGTACACTCGAAACTGCTCTAAGTAGAAAAATCTTTTTTATGTGGCCTAGCCTTCAAAATTTGGCTAAAATATCAAGATCATGTGGGTCTATAGACCAACATGTCCTGATCATTAGCATGTTTCCAATCAAAATAGACACCTCTTGAGCTAAATTATAGCGTTCGAGTCTTTTCGAGTGTGTATTTTTCGAATGTACACTCGAAACTGCTCTAAGTATAATATCAGTGTTTATGAGGCCTAGGCTTCAAAACTTGGATAAAATATCAAGATCATGTGGGTCTATAGACCAACATGTCCTGATAATTAGCATGTTTTCAATCAAAACAGACACCTCTTGAGGTAAATTATAGCGTTCGAGTCTTTTCGAGTGTGTATTTTTCGAATGTACACTCGAAACTGCTCTAAGTAGAAAAATCTTGTTTATGTGGCCTAGACTTCAAAATTTGGCTAAAATATCAAGATCATGTGGGTCTATAGACCAACATGTCCTGATCATTAGCATGTTTCCAATCAAAATAGACACCTCTTGAGCTAAATTATAGCGTTCGAGTCTTTTCGAGTGTGTATTTTTCGAATGTACACTCGAAACTGCTCTAAGTAGAAAATTCGTGTTTATGAGGCCTAGGCTTCAAAATTGGCTAAAATATCAAGATCATGTAGGTCTATAGACCAACATGTCCTGATCAATAGCATGTTTTCAATCAAAATAGACACCTCTTGAGCTAAATTATAGCGTTCGAGTCTTTTCGAGTGTGTATTATTCGAATGTATACTCGAAACTGCTCTAAGTAGACAAATCTTGTTTATGAGGCCTAGATTTCAAAATTTTGCTAAAATATCAAGATCATCTGGGTCTATAGACCAACATGTCCTGATCATTAGCATGTTTCCAATAAAAATAGAAACCTGTTAAGCTAAATTATAGCGTTCGAGTCTTTTCGAGTGTGTATTATTCGAATGTACACTCGAAACTGCTCTAAGTAGAAAATTCGTGTTTATGAGGCCTAGGCTTCAAAAATTGGCTAAAATATCAAGATCATGTGGGTCTATAGACCAACATGTCCTGATCAATAGCATGTCTTCAATCAAAATAGACACCTCTTGAGCTAAATTATAGCGTTCGAGTCTTTTCGAGTGTGTATTTTTCGAATGTACACTCGAAACTGCTCTAAGTAGACAAATCTTGTTTATGAGGCCTAGATTTCAAAATTTAGCTAAAGTATCAAGATCATCTGGGTCTATAGACCAACATGTCCTGATCATTAGCATGTTTCCAATAAAAATAGACACCTCTTGAGCTAAATTATAGCGTTCGAGTCTTTTCGAGTGTGTATTTTTCGAATGTACACTCGAAACTGCTCTAAGTAGAAAATTCGTGTTTATGAGGCCTAGGTTTCAAAACTTGGCTAAAATATCAAGATCATGTGGGTCTATAGACCAACATGTCCTGATAATTAACATGTTTTCAATCAAAATAGAAACCTGTTGAGCTAAATTATAGCGTTCGAGTCTTTTCGAGTGTGTATTATTCGAATGTACACTCGAAACTGCTCTAAGTAGAAAATTTGTGTTTATGAGGCCCAGGCTTCAAAACTTGGCTAAAATATCAAGATCATGTGGGTCTATAGACCAACATGTCCTGATCAATAGCATGTTTTCAATCAAAATAGACACCTCTTGAGATAAATTATAGCGTTCGAGTCTTTTCGAGTGTGTATTTTTCGAATGTATACTCGAAACTGCTCTAAGTAGACAAATCTTGTTTATGAGGCCTAGATTTCAAAATTTTGCTAAAATATCAAGATCATCTGGGTCCATAGACTAACATGTCCTGATCATTAGCATGTTTCCAATAAAAATAGAAACGTGTTGAGCTAAATTATAGTGTTCGAGTCTTTTCGAGTGTGTATTTTTCGAATGTACACTCGAAACTGCTCTAAGTAGACAAATCTTGTTTATGAGGCCTAGATTTCAAAATTTTGCTAAAATATCAAGATCATGTGGGTCTATAAACCAACATGTCCTGATAATTAGCATGTTTTCAATCAAAATAGAAACCTGTTGAGCTAAATTATAGCGTTCGAGTCTTTTCGAGTGTGTATTATTCGAATGTACACTCGAAACTGCTCTAAGTAGAAAATTCGTGTTTATGAAACCTAGGCTTCAAAACTTGGCTAAAATATCAAGATCACGTGGGTCTATAGACCAACATGTCCTGATAATTAGCATGTTTCCAATAAAAATAGACACCTCTTGAGCTAAATAATAGCGTCAAGTCTTTTCGAGTGTGTATTTTTCGAATGTACACTCGAAACTGCTCTAAGTAGAAAAATCTTGTTTATGTGGCCTAGACTTCAAAATTTGGCTAAAATATCAAGATCATGTGGGTCTATAGACCAACATGTCCTGATCATTAGCATGTTTCCAATCAAAATAGACACCTCTTGAGCTAAATTATAGCGTTCGAGTCTTTTCGAGTGTGTATTTTTCGAATGTACACTCGAAACTGCTCTAAGTAGAAAATTCGTGTTTATGAGGCCTAGGCTTCAAAATTGGCTAAAATATCAAGATCATGTGGGTCTATAGACCAACATGTCCTGATAATTAGCATGTTTTCAATCAAAATAGAAACCTGTTGAGCTAAATTATAGCGTCGAGTCTTTTCGAGTGTGTATTTTTCGAATGTACACTCGAAACTGCTCTAAGTAGAAAAATCTTGTTTATGTGGCCTAGATTTCAAAATTTAGCTAAAATATCAAGATCATCTGGGTCTATAGACCAACATGTCCTGATCATTAGCATGTTTCCAATCAAAATAGACACCTCTTGAGCTAAATTATAGCGTTCGAGTCTTTTCGAGTGTGTATTTTTCGAATGTACACTCGAAACTGCTCTAAGTAGAAAATTCGTGTTTATGAGGCCTAGGCTTCAAAATTGGCTAAAATATCAAGATCATGTAGGTCTATAGACCAACATGTCCTGATCAATAGCATGTTTTCAATCAAAATAGACACCTCTTGAGCTAAATTATAGCGTTCGAGTCTTTTCGAGTGTGTATTTTTCGAATGTACACTCGAAACTGCTCTAAGTAGACAAATCTTGTTTATGAGGCCTAGATTTCAAAATTTAGCTAAAATATAAAGATCATCTGGGTCTATAGACCAACATGTCCTGATCATTAGCATGTTTCCAATAAAAATAGACACCTGTTAAGCTAAATTATAGCGTTCGAGTCTTTTCGAGTGTGTATTTTTCGAATGTACACTCGAAACTGCTCTAAGTAGAAAATTCGTGTTTATGAGGCCTAGGCTTCAAAACTTGGCTAAAATTTCAAGATCATGTGGGTCTATAGACCAACATGTCCTGATAATTAACATGTTTTCAATCAAAATAGAAACCTGTTGAGCTAAATTATAGCGTTCGAGTCTTTTCGAGTGTGTATTATTCGAATGTATACTCGAAACTGCTCTAAGTAGACAAATCTTGTTTATGAGGCCTAGATTTCAAAATTTTGCTAAAATATCAAGATCATCTGGGTCTATAGACCAACATGTCCTGATCATTAGCATGTTTCCAATAAAAATAGAAACCTGATGAGCTAAATTATAGCGTTCGAGTCTTTTCGAGTGTGTATAATTCGAATGTACACTCGAAACTGCTCTAAGTAGAAAATTCGTGTTTATGAGGCCTAGGCTTCAAAACTTGGCTAAAATATCAAGATCATGTGGGTCTATAGACCAACATGTCCTGATAATTAGCATGTTTTCAATCAAAATAGACACCTCTTGAGCTAAATTATAGCGTTCGAGTCTTTTTGAGTGTGTATTTTTCGAATGTACAGTCGAAACTGCTCTAATTAGAAAAATCTTGTTTATGTGGCCTAGACTTCAAAGTTTTGCTAAAATATCAAGATCATGTGGGTCTATAGACCAACATGTCCTGATAATTAGCATGTTTTCAATCAAAATAGACACCTCTTGAGCTAAATTATAGCGTTCGAGTCTTTTCGAGTGTGTATTTTTCAAATGTACACTCGAAACTGCTCTAAGTAGACAAATCTTGTTTATGAGGCCTAGATTTCAAAATTTTGCTAAAATATCAAGATCATCTGGATCTATAGACCAACATGTCTTGATCATTAGCATGTTTCCAATAAAAATAGAAACTTGTTGATCTAAATTATAGCGTTCGAGTCTTTTCGAGTGTGTATTATTAGAATTTACACTCGAAACTGCTCTAAGTAGAAAATTCGTGTTTATGAGGCCTAGGCTTCAAAACTTGGATAAACTATCAAGATCATGTGGGTCTATAGACCAACATGTCCTGATAATTAGCATGTTTTCAATCAAAATAGACACCTCTTGAGCTAAATTATAGCGTTCGAGTCTTTTCGAGTGTGTATTTTTCGAATGTACACTAAAACTGCTCTAAGTAGAAAAATCTTGTTTATGTGGCCTAGACTTCAATATTTGGCTAAAATATCAAGATCATGTGGGTCAATAGACCAACATGTCCTGATCATTAGCATGTTTCCAATCAAAATAGACACCTCTTGAGCTAAATTATAGCGTTCTAGTCTTTTCGAGTGTGTATTTTTCGAATGTACACTCGAAACTGCTCTAAGTAGAAAAATCTTGTTTATGTGGCCTAGACTTCAAAATTTGGCTAAAATATCAAGATCATGTGGGTCTATAGACCAACATGTCCTGATCATTAGCATGTTTCCAATCAAAATAGACACCTCTTGAGCTAAATTATAGCGTTCTAGTCTTTTCGAGTGTGTATTTTTCGAATGTACACTCGAAACTGCTCTAAGTAGAAAAATAGTGTTTATGAGGCCTAGGCTTCAAAACTTGGCTAAAATATCAAGATCATGTGGGTCTATAGACCAACATGTCCTGATAATTAGCATGTTTTCAATCAAAATAGACACCTCTTGAGCTAAATTATAGCGTTCGAGTCTTTTCGAGTGTGTATTTTTCGAATGTACACTCGTAACTGCTCTAAGTAGACAAATCTTGTTAATGAGGCCTAGATTTAAAAAATTTGCTAAAATATCAAGATCATCTGGGTCTATAGACCAAAATGTCCTGATCATTAGCATGTTTCCAATAAAAATAGAAACCTGTTGAGCTAAATTATAGCGTTCGAGTCTTTTCGAGTGTGTGTTATTCGAATGTACACTCGAAACTGCTCTAAGTAGAAAATTCGTGTTTATGAGGCCTAGGCTTCAAAACTTGGCTAAAATATCAAGATCATGTGGGTCTATAGACCAACATGTCCTGATAATTAGCATGTTTTCAATCAAAATAGACACCTCTTGAGCTAAATTATAGCGTTCGAGTCTTTTCGAGTGTGTACTTTTCGAATTTACACTCGAACCTGCTCTAAGTAGACAAATCTTGTTTATGAGGCCTAAATTTCAAAATTTGGCTAAAATATCAAGATCATGTGGGTCTATAGACCAACATGTCCTGATCATTAGCATGTTTCCAATAAAAATAGAAACTTGTTGATCTAAATTATAGTGTTCGAGTCTTTTCGAGTGTGTATTATTCGAATGTACACTCGAAACTGCTCTAAGTAGAAAATTCGTGTTTATGAGGCCTAGGCTTCAAAACTTGGCTAAAATATCAAGATCATGTGGGTCTATAGACCAACATGTCCTGATAATTAGCATGTTTTCAATCAAAATAGACACCTCTTGAGCTAAATTATAGCGTTCGAGTCTTTTCGATTGTGTATTTTTCGAATGTACACTCGAAACTGCTCTAAGTAGAAAAATCTTGTTTATGTGGCCTAGACTTCAAAATTTGGCTAAAATATCAAGATCATGTGGGTCTATAGACCAACATGTCCTGTTAATTAGCATGTTTTCAATCAAAATAGACACCTCTTGAGCTAAATTATAGCGTTCGAGTCTTTTCGAGTGTGTATTTTTCGAATGTACACTCGAAACTGCTCTAAGTAGAAAAATCTTATTTATGTGGCCTAGACTTCAAAATTTGGCTAAAATATCAAGATCTTGTGGGTCTATAGACCAACATGTCCTGATCAATAGCATGTTTTCAATCAAAATAGACACCTCTGGAGCTAAATTATAGCGTTCGAGTCTTTTCGAGTGTGTATTTTTCGAATGTACACTTGAAACTGCTCTAAGTAGAAAATTTGTGTTTATGAGGCCTAGGCTTCAAAACTTGGCTAAAATATCAAGATCATGTGGGTCTATAGACCAACATGTCCTGATAATTAGCATGTTTTCAATCAAAATAGACACCTCTTGAGCTAAATTATAGCGTTCGAGTCTTTTCGAGTGTGTATTTTTCGAATGTACACTCGAAACTGCTCTAAGTAGAAAAATCTTGTTTATGTGGCCTAGGCTTCAAAACTTGGCTAAAATATCAAAATCATGTGGGTCTATAGACCAACATGTCCTGATCAATAGCATGTTTTCAATCAAAATAGACACCTCTTGAGCTAAATTATAGCGTTCGAGTCATTTCGAGTGTGTATTTTTCGAATGTACACTCGAAACTTCTCTAAGTAGAAAATTCGTGTTTATGAGGCCTAGGCTTCAAAACTTGGATAAAATATCAAGATCATGTGGGTCCATAGACCAACATGTCCTGATAATTAGCATGTTTTCAATCAAAATAGACACCTCTTGAGCTAAATTATAGCGTTCGAGTCTTTTCGAGTGTGTATTTTTCGAATGTACACTCGAAACTGCTCTAAGTAGAAAAATCTTGTTTATGTGGCCTAGACTTCAAAATTTTGTCTAAAATATCCAGATCATGTAGGTATATAGACCAACATGTCCTGATCATTAGCATGTTTCCAATCAAAATAGACACCTCTGGAGCTAAATTATAGCGTTCGAGTCTTTTCGAGTGTGTATTTTTCGAATGTACACTCGAAACTGCTTAAGTAGAAAATTTGTGTTTATGAGGCCTAGGCTTCAAAAATTGGCTAAAATATCAAGATCATGTGGGTCTATAGACCAACATGTCCTGATCAATAGCATGTTTTCAATCAAAATAGACACCTCTTGAGCTAAATTATAGCGTTCGAGTCTTTTCGAGTGTGTATTTTTCGAATGTACACTCGAAACTGCTCTAAGTAGAAAAATCTTGTTTATGTGGCCTAGACTTCAAAATTTGCCTAAAATATCAAGATCATGTAGGTCTATAGACCAACATGTCCTGATCATTAGCATGTTTCCAATCAAAATAGATACCTCTTGAGCTAAATTATAGCGTTCGAGTCTTTTCGAGTGTGTATTTTTCGAATATACACTCGAAACTGCTCTAAGTAGAAAATTCGTGTTTATGAGGCCTAGCCTTCAAAACTTGGCTAACATATGAAGATCATGTGGGTCAATAGACCAACATGTCCTGATCAATAGCATGTTTTCAATCAAAATAGACACCTCATGAGCTAAATTATAGCGTTCGAGTCTTTTCGAGTGTGTATTTTTCGAATGTACACTTGAAACTGCTCTAAGTAGAAAAATCTTGTTTATGTGGTCTTGACTTCAAAATTTGGCTAAAATATCAAGATCATGTGGGTCTATAGACCCACATGTCCTGATCAATAGCATGTTTTCAATCAAAATAGACACCTCTTGAGCTAAATTATAGTGTTCGAGTCTTTTCGAGTGTGTATTTTTCGAATGTACACTCGAAACTGCTCTAAGTAGAAAAATCTTGTTTATGTGGCCTAGACTTCAAAATTTGGCTAAAATATCAAGATCATGTGGGTCTATAGACCAACATGTCCTGATCAATAGCATGTTTTCAGTCAAAATAGACACCTCTTGAGCTAAATTATAGCGTTCGAGTCTTTTCGAGTGTGTATTTTTCGAATGTACACTCGAAACTGCTTAAGTAGAAAATTTGTGTTTATGAGGCCTAGGCTTCAAAAATTGGCTAAAATATCAAGATCATGTGGGTCTATAGACCAACATGTCCTGATCAATAGCATGTTTTCAATCAAAATAGACACCTCTTGAGCTAAATTATAGCGTTCGAGTCTTTTCGAGTGTGTATTTTTCGAATGTACACTCGAAACTGCTCTAAGTAGAAAAATCTTGTTTATGTGGCCTAGACTTCAAAATTTGGCTAAAATATCAAGATCTTGTGGGTCTATAGACAAACATGTCCTGATCATTAGCATGTTATCAAAATAGACACCTCTTGAGCTAAATTATATCGTTCTAGTCTTTTCGAGTGTGTATTTTTCGAATGTACACTCTAAACTGCTCTAAGTAGAAAATTTGTGTTTATGAGGCCTAGGCTTCAAAACTTGGAAAAAATATCAAGATCATGTGGGTCTATAGACCATGATAATTAGCATGTTTTCAATCAAAATAGACATCTCTGGAGCTAAATTATAGCGTTCGAGTCTATTCGAGTGTGTATTTTTCGAATGTACACTCGAAACTGCTCTAAGTAGAAAATTTGTGTTTATGAGGCCTAGGCTTCAAAACTTGGCTAAAATATCAAGATCATGTGGGTCTATAGACCAACATGTCCTGATAATTAGCATGTTTTCAATCAAAATAGACACCTCTTGAGCTAAATTATAGCGTTCGAGTCTTTTCGAGTATGTATTTTTCGAATGTACACTCGAAACTGTTCTAAGTAGAAAAATCTTGTTTATGTGGCCTAGACTTCAAAATTTGGCTAAAATATCAAGATCATGTGGGTCTATAGACCAACATGTCCTGATCATTAGCATGTTTCCAATCAAAATAGACACCTCTTGAGCTAAATTATAGCGTTCTAGTCTTTTCGAGTGTGTATTTTTCGAATGTACACTCGAAACTGCTCTAAGTAGAAAATTTGTGTTTATGAGGCCTAGGCTTCAAAACTTGGCTAAAATATCAAGATCATGTGGGTCTATAGACCAACATGTCCTGATAATTAGCATGTTTTCAATCAAAATATACAACTCTGGAGCTAAATTATAGCGTTCGAGTCTTTTCGAGTGTGTATTTTTTGAATGTACACTTGAAACTGCTCTAAGTAGAAAAATCTTGTTTATGTGGCCTAGACTTCAAAATTTGGCTAAAATATCAAGATCATGTGGGTCTATAGACCAACATGTCCTGATCATTAGCATGTTTCCAATCAAAATAGGCACCTCTTGAGCTAAATTATAGCGTTCTAGTCTTTTCGAGTGTGTATTTTTCGAATGTACACTCGAAACTGCTCTAAGTATAATTTCAGTGTTTATGAGGCCTAGGCTTCAAAACTTGGATAAAATATCAAGATAATGTGGGTCTATAGACCAACATGTCCTGATAATTAGCATGTTTTCAATCAAAATAGACATCTCTGGAGCTAAATTATAGCGTTCGAGTCTTTTCGAGTGTGTATTTTTTGAATGTACACTTGAAACTGCTCTAAGTAGAAAAATCTTGTTTATGTGGCCTAGACTTCAAAATTTGGATAAAATATCAAGATCATGTGAGTCTATAGACCAACATGTCCTGATCAATAGCATGTTTTCAATCAAAATAGACACCTCTTGAGCTAAATTATAGCGTTCGAGTCTTTTCGAGTGTGTATTTTTCGAATGTACACTCGAAACTGCTCTAAGTAGAAAAATCTTGTTTATGTGGCCTAGACTTCAAAATTTGGCTAAAATATCAAGATCATGTGGGTCTATAGACCAACATGTCCTGATAATTAGCATGTTTTCAATCAAAATAGACACCTCTTCAGCTAAATTATAGCGTTCGAGTCTTTTCGAGTGTGTATTTTTCGAATGTACACTCGAAACTGCTCTAAGTAGAAAAATCTTGTTTATGTGGCCTAGACTTCAAAATTTGGCTAAAATATCAAGATCATGTGGGTCTATAGACCAACATGACCTGATCATTAGCATGTTTCCGATCAAAATAGACACCTCTTGAGCTAAATTATAGCGTTCGAGTCTTTTCGAGTGTGTATTTTTCTAATGTACACTCGAAACTGCTCTAAGTATAATATCAGTGTTTATGAGGCCTAGGCTTCAAAACTTGGATAAAATATCAAGATCATGTGGGTCTATAGACCAACATGTCCTGATAATTAGCATGTTTTCAATCAAAATAGACACCTCTTGAGCTAAATTATAGCGTTCGAGTCTTTTCGAGTGTGTATTTTACGAATGTACACTCGAAACTGCTCTAAGTAAAAAAATATTGTTTATGTGGCCTAGACTTCCAAATTTGGCTAAAATATCAAGATCATGTGGATCTATTGACCAACATGTCCTGATCATTAGCATGTTTTCAATCAAAATAGACACCTCTTGACCTAAATTATAGCGTTCTAGTCTACTCGAGTGTGTATTTTTCGAATGTACACTCGAAACTGCTCTAAGTAGAAAATTCGTGTTTATGAGGCCTAGGCTTCAAAACTTGGATAAAATATCAAGATCATGTGGGTCTATAGACCAACATGTCCTGATAATTAGCATGTTTTCAATCAAAATAGACACCTCTTGAGCTAAATTATAGCGTTCGAGTCTTTTCGAGTGTGTATTTTTTGAATATACACTCGAAACTGCTCTAAGTAGAAAATTCGTGTTTATGAGGCCTAGGCTTCAAAACTTGGCTAAAATATCAAGATCATGTGGGTCTATAGACCAACATGTCCTGATAATTAGCATGTTTTCAATCAAAATAGACACCTCTTGAGCTAAATTATAGCGTTCGAGTCTTTTCGAGTGTGTATTTTTTGAATGTACACTCGAAACTGCTCTAAGTAGAAAAATCTTGTTTATGTGGGCTAGACTTCAAAATTTGGATAAAATATCAAGATCATGTGGGTCTATAGACCAACATGTCCTGATCATTAGCATGTTTCCAATCAAAATAGACACCTCTTGAGATAAATTATAGCGTTCGAGTCTTTTCGAGTGTGTATTTTTCGAATGTACACTCGAAACTGCTCTAAGTAGAAAATTCGTGTTTATGAGGCCTAGGCTTCAAAACTTGGCTAAAATATCAAGATCATGTGGGTCTATAGACCAACATGTCATGATAATTAGCATGTTTTCAATCAAAATAGACATCTCTTGAGCTAAATTATAACGTTCGAGTCTTTTCGAGTGTGTATTTTTCGAATGTACACTCGAAACTGCTCTAAGTAGAAAATTCGTGTTTATGAGGCCTAGGCTTCAAAACTTGGCTAAAATATCAAGATCATGTGGGTCTATAGACCAACATGTCCTGATAATTAGCATGTTTTCAATCAAAATAGACACCTCTTGAGCTAAATTATAGCGTTCGAGTCTTTTCGAGTGTGTATTTTTCGAATGTACAGGCGAAACTGCTTTAAGTAGACAAATCTTGTTTATGAGGCCTAGATTTCAAAATTTTGCTAAAATATCAAGATCATCTGGGTCTATAGACCAACATGTCCTGATCATTAGCATGTTTCCAATAAAAATAGAAACCTGTTGAGCTAAATTATAGCGTTCGAGTCTTTTCGAGTGTGTATTATTCGAATATACACTCGAAACTGCTCTAAGCAGACAAATCTTGTTTATGAGGCCTAGACTTCAAAATTTAGCTAAAATATCAAGATCATCTGGGTCTATAGACCAACATGTCCTGATCATTAGCATGTTTCCAATAAAAATAGACACCGGTTGAGCTAAATTATAGCGTTCGAGTCTTTTCGAGTGTGTATTATTTGAATGTACACTCGAAACTGCTCTAAGTAGAAAATTCGTGTTTATGAGGCCTAGCCTTCAAAACTTGGCTAACATATCAAGATCATGTGGGTCTATAGACCAACATGTCCTGATCAATAGCATGTTTTCAATAAAAATAGAAACCTCTTGAGCTAAATTATAGCGTTCGAGTCTTTTCGAGTGTGTATTTTTCGAACGTACTCTCGAAACTGGTCTAAGTAGACAAATCTTGTTTATGAGGCCTAGATTTCAAAATTTTGCTAAAATATCAAGATCATCTGGGTCTATAGACCAACATATCCCTATAATTAGCATGTTTCCAATAAAAATAGAAACCTGTTGAGCTAAATTATAGCGTTCGATTCTTTTCGAGGGTGTATTATTCGAATGTACACTCGAAAATGCTCTAAGTAGAAAATTCGTGTTTATGAGGCCTAGGCTTCAAAACTTGGCTAAAATATCAAGATCATGTGGGTCTATAGACCAACATGTCCTGATAATTAGCATGTTTTCAATCAAAATAGAAACCTGTTGAGCTAACTTAGAGCATTCGAGTCTTTTCGAGTGTGTATTATTCGAATGTACACTCGAAACTGCTCTAAGTAGAAAATTCGTGTTTATGAGGCCTAGCCTTCAAAACTTGGCTAAAATATCAAGATCATGTGGGTCTATAGACCAACATGTCCTGATAATTAGCATGTTTTCAATCAAAATAGAAACCTGTTGAGCTAAATTATAGCGTTCGAGTCTTTTCGAGTGTGTATTTTTCGAATGTACACTCGAAACTGCTCTAGGTAGAAAATTCGTGTTTATGAGGCCTAGGCTTCAAAACTTGGATAAAATATCAAGATCATGTGGGTCTATAGACCAACATGTCCTGATCATTAGCATGTTTCCAATCAAAATAGAAACCTCTTGAGCTAAATTATAGCGTTCGAGTCTTTTCGAGTGTGTATTTTTCGAATGTACACTTGAAACTGCTCTAAGTAGAAAATTCGTGTTTATGAGGCCTAGGCTTCAAAAATTGGCTAAAATATCAAGATCATGTGGGTCTATAGACCAACATGTCCTGATCAATAGCATGTTTTCAATCAAAATAGACACCTCTTGAGCTAAATTATAGCGTTCGAGTCTTTTCGAGTGTGTATTTTTCGAATGTACACTCGAAACTGCTCTAAGTAGACAAATCTTGTTAATGAGGCCTAGATTTCAAAATTTTGCTAAAATATCAAGATCATCTGGATCTATAGACCAACATATCCTGATCATTAGCATGTTTCCAATAAAAATAGACACCTCTTGATCTAAATTATATCGTTCGAGTCTTTTCGTGTGTGTATTATTCGAATGTACACTCGAAACTGCTCTAAGTAGAAAATTCGTGTTTATGAGGCCTAGGCTTCAAAACTTGGATAAAATATCAAGATCATGTGGGTCTATAGACCAACATGTCCTGATAATTAGCATGTTTTCAATCAAAATAGACACCTCTTGAGCAAAATTATAGCGTTCGAGTCTTTTCGAGTGTGTATTTTTCGAATGTACACTCGAAACTGCTCTAAGTAGACAAATCTTGTTTATGAGGCCTAGACTTCAAAATTTAGCTAAAATATCAAGATCATCTGGGTCATAGACCAACATGTCCTTATCATTAGCATGTTTCCAATAAAAATAGACACCGGTTGAGCTAAATTATAGCGTTCGAGGCTTTTCGAGTGTCTATTATTTAAATGTACACTCGAAACTGCTCTAAGTAGAAAATTCGTGTTTATGAGGCCTAGCCTTAAAAACATGGCTAACATATGAAGATCATGTGGGTCAATAGACCAACATGTCCTGATCAATAGCATGTTTTCAATCAAAATAGACACCTCTTGAGATAAATTATAGCGTTCGAGTCTTTTCGAGTGTGTATTTTTCGAATGTACACTCGAAACTGCTCTAAGTAGACAAATCTTGTTTATGAGGCCTAGATTTAAAATTTTTGCTAAAATATCAAGATCATCTGGGTCTATAGACCAACATGTCATGATAATTAGCATGTTTTCAACCAAAATAGAAACCTGTTGAGCTAAATTATAGCGTTCGAGTCTTTTCGAGTGTGTATTATTCGAATGTACACTCGAAACTGCTCTCTAAGTAGAAAATTCGTGTTTATGAGGCCTAGGGTTCAAAACTTGGCTAAAATATCAAGATCATGTGGGTCTATAGACCAACATGTCCTGATAATTAGCATGTTTTCAATCAAAATAGACACCTCTTGAGCTAAATTATAGCGTTGGAGTCTTTTCGAGTGTGTATTTTTCGAATGTACACTCGAAACTGCTCTAAGTAGAAAAATCTTGTTTATGTGGCCTAGACTTCAAAATTTGGATAAAATATCAAGATCATGTGGGTCTATAGACCAACATGTCCTGATCAATAGCATGTTTTCAATCAAAATAGACACCTCTTGAGCTAAATTATAGCGTTCGAGTCTTTTCGAGTGTGTATTTTTCGAATGTACACTCGAAACTGCTCTAAGTAGACAAATCTTGTTTATGAGGCCTAGATTTCAAAATTTTGCTAAAATATCAAGATCATCTGGATCTATAGACCAACATGTCCTGATCATTAGCATGTTTCCAATAAAAATAGAAACATGTTGAG
Organism: Papaver somniferum; assembly: GCF_003573695.1. Classification (NCBI taxonomy): domain Eukaryota; kingdom Viridiplantae; phylum Streptophyta; class Magnoliopsida; order Ranunculales; family Papaveraceae; genus Papaver; species Papaver somniferum. The sequence continues at coordinate 59,982 of NW_020619825.1, forward strand.
CAAAGTTATAACGTTCGAGTCTTTTCGAGTGTGTATTATTCGAATGTACACTCGAAACTGCTCTAAGTAGAAAATCCGTGTTTATGAGGCCTAGGCTTCAAAACTTGGCTAAAATATCAAGATCATGTGGGTCTATAGACCAACATGTCCTGATAATTAGCATGTTTTCAATCAAAATAGACACCTCTTGAGCTAAATTATAGCGTTCGAGTCTTTTCGAGTGTGTATTTTTCGAATGTACAGTCGAAACTGCTCTAAGTAGAAAAATCTTGTTTATGTGGCCTAGACTTCAAAATTTGGCTAAAATATCAAGATCATGTGGGTCTATAGACCAACATGTCCTGATCATTAGCATGTTTCCAATAAAAATAGAAACCTGTTGAGCTAAATTATAACGTTCGAGTCTTTTCGAGTGTGTATTATTCGAATGTACACTCGAAACTGCTCTCTAAGTAGAAAATTCGTGTTTATGAGGCATAGGGTTCAAAACTTGGATAAAATATCAAGATCATGTGGGTCTATAGACCAACATGTCCTGAAAATTAGCATGTTTTCAATCAAAATAGACACCTCTTGAGCTAAATTATAGCGTTCGAGTCTTTTCGAGTGTGTATTTTTCGAATATACACTCGAAACTGCTCTAAGTAGAAAATTCATGTGTATGAGGCCTAGGCTTCAAAACTTGGCTAAAATATCAAGATCATGTGGGTCTATAGACCAACATGTCCTGATAATTAGCATTTTTTCAATCAAAATAGACATATCTTGAGATAAATTATAACGTTCGAGTCTTTTCGAGTGTGTATTTTTCGAATGTACACTCGAAACTGCTCTAAGTAGACAAATCTTGTTTATGAGGCCTAGACTTCAAAATTTAGCTAAAATATCAAGATCATCTGGGTCTATAGACCAACATGTCCTGATCATTAGCATGTTTCCAATAAAAATAGACACCGGTTGAGCTAAATTATAGCGTTCGAGTCTTTTCGAGTGTCTATTATTTGAATGTACACTCGAAACTGCTCTAAGTAGAAAATTCGTGTTTATGAGGCCTAGCCTTCAAAACTTGGCTAACATATGAAGATCATGCGGGTCAATAGACCAACATGTCCTGATCAATAGCATGTTTTCAATCAAAATAGACACCTCTTGAGCTAAATTATAGCGTTCGAGTCTTTTCGAGTGTGTCTTTTTCGAATGTACACTCGAAACTGCTCTAAGTAGACAAATCTTGTTTATGAGGCCTAGATTTCAAAATTTTGCTAAAATATCAAGATCATATGGGTCTATAGACCAACATGTCCTGATTATTAGCATGTTTCCAATAAAAATAGAAGCCTGTTGAGCTAAATTATAGCGTTCAAGTCTTTTCGAGTGTGTATTATTCAAATGTACACTCGAAACTGCTCTAAGTAGACAAATCTTATTTATGAGGCCTAGGCTTCAAAACTTGGCCAAAATATCAAGATCATGTGGGTCTATAGACCAAAATGTCCTGATAATTAGCATGTTTTCAATCAAAATAGACACCTCTTGAGCTAAATTATAGCGTTCGAGTCTTTTCGCCTGTGTATTTTTCGAATGTACACTCGAAACTGCTCTAAGTAGAAAAATCTTGTGTATGTGGCCTAAACTTCAAAATTTGGCTAAAATATCAAGATCATGTGGGTCTATAGACCAACATGTCCTGATCAATAGCATGTTTTCAATAAAAATAGACACCTCTTGAGCTAAATTATAGCGTTCGAGTCTTTTCGAGTGTGTATTTTTCGAATGTACAGTCGAAACTGCTCTAAGTAGAAAATCTTGTTTATGTGGCCTAGACTTCAAAATTTGGCTAAAATATCAAGATCATGTGGGTCTATAGACCAACATGTCCTGATCATTAGCATGTTTCCAATAAAAATAGACACCTGTTGAGCTAAATTATAGCGTTCGAGTCTTTTCGAGTGTGTATTATTCGAATGTACACTCGAAACTGCTCTCTAAGTAGAAAATTCGTGTTTATGAGGCCTAGGGTTCAAAACTTGGCTAAAATATCAAGATCATGTGGGTCTATAGACCAACATGTCCTGAAAATTAGCATGTTTTCAAATCAAAATAGACACCTCTTGAGCTAAATTATAGCGTTCGAGTCTTTTCGAGTGTGTATTTTTCGAATATACACTCGAAACTGCTCTAAGTAGAAAATTCATGTGTATGAGGCCTAGGCTTCAAAACTTGGCTAAAATATCAAGATCATGTGGGTCTATAGACCAACATGTCCTGATAATTAGCATGTTTTCAATCAAAATAGACATATCTTGAGATAAATTATAACGTTCGAGTCTTTTCGAGTGTGTATTTTTCGAATGTACACTCGAAACTGCTCTAAGTAGACAAATCTTGTTTATGAGGCCTAGACTTCAAAATTTAGCTAAAATATCAAGATCATCTGGGTCTATAGACCAACATGTCCTGATCATTAGCATGTTTCCAATAAAAATAGACACCGGTTGAGCTAAATTATAGCGTTCGAGTCTTTTCGAGTGTCTATTATTTGAATGTACACTCGAAACTGCTCTAAGTAGAAAATTCGTGTTTATGAGGCCTAGCCTTCAAAACTTGGATAACATATGAAGATCATGCGGGTCAATAGACCAACATGTCCTGATCAATAGCATGTTTTCAATCAAAATAAACACCTCTTGAGCTAAATTATAGCGTTCGAGTCTTTTCGAGTGTGTATTTTTCGAATGTACACTCGAAACTGCTCTAAGTAGACAAATCTTGTTTATGAGGCCTAGATTTCAAAATTTTGCTAAAATATCAAGATCATATGGGTCTATAGACCAACATGTCCTGATCATTAGCATGTTTCCAATAAAAATAGAAACCTGTTGAGCTAAATTATAGCGTTCAAGTCTTTTCGAGTGTGTATTATTCGAATATACACTCGAAACTGCTCTTAGTAGAAAATTCGTGTTTATGAGGCCTAGGCTTCAAAACTTGGTCAAAATATCAAGATCATGTGGGTCTATAGACCAACATGTCCTGATAATTAGCATGTTTTCAATCAAAATAGACACCTCTTGAGCTAAATTATAGCGTTCGAGTCTTTTCGACTGTGTATTTTTCGAATGTACACTCGAAACTGCTCTAAGTAGAAAAATCTTGTTTATGTGGCCTAAACTTCAAAATTTGGCTAAAATATCAAGATCATGTGGGTCTATAGACCTAAATGTCCTGATCAATAGCATGTTTTCAATAAAAATAGACACCTCTTGAGCTAAATTATAGCGTTCGAGTCTTTTCGAGTGTGTATTTTTCGAGTGTACACTCGAAACTGCTCTAATTAGAAAAATCTTGTTTATGTGGCCTAGACTTCAAAATTAGGCTAAAATATTAAGATCATGTAGGTCTATAGACCAACATGTCCTGATCATTAGCATGTTTCCAATCAAAATAGACACCTCTTGAGCTAAATTATAGCGTTCGAGTCTTTTCGATTGTGTATTTTTTGAATATACACTCGAAACTGCTCTTAGTAGAAAATTCGTGTGTATGAGGCCTAGGCTTCAAAACTTGGCTAAAATATCAAGATCATGTGGGTCTATAGACCAACATGTCCTGATAATTAGCATGTTTTCAATCAAAATAGACATCGGTTGAGCTAAATTATAGCGTTCGAGTCTTTTTGAGTGTGTATTATTTGAATGTACACTCGAAAATGCTCTAAGTAGAAAATTCGTGTTTATGAGGCCTAGCCTTAAAAACTTGGATAACATATCAAGATCCTGTGGGTCTATAGACCAACATGTCCTGATCAATAGCATGTTTTCAATCAAAATATACACCTCTTGAGCTAAATTATAGCGTTCGAGTCTTTTCGAGTGTGTATTTTTTGAATGTACACTCGAAACTGCTCTAAGTAGACAAATCTTATTTATGAGGCCTAGATTTCAAAATTTTGCTAAAATATCTAGATCATGTGGGTCTATAGACCAACATGTCCTGATCATTAGCATGTTTCCAATAAAAATAGAAACATGTTGAGCTAAATTATAGCGTTCGAGTCTTTTCGAGTGTGTATTATTCGAATGTACACTCGAAATTGCTCTCTAAGTAGAAAATTCGTGTTTATGAGGCCTAGGGTTCAAAACTTGGCTAAAATATCAAGATCATGTGGGTCTATAGACCAACATGTCTTGATAATTAGCATGTTTTCAATCAAAATAGACACCTCTTGAGATAAATTATAGCGTTCGAGTCTTTTCGAGTGTGTATTTTTCGAATGTACACTCGAAACTGCTCTAAGTAGAAAAATCTTGTTTATGTGGCCTGGACTTCAAAATTTGGATAAAATATCAAGATCATGTGGGTCTATAGACCAACATGTCCTGATCAATAGCATGTTTTGAATCAAAATAGACACCTCTTGAGATAAATTATAGCGTTCGAGTCTTTTCGAGTGTGTATTTTTCGAATGTACACTCGAAACTGCTCTTAGTAGACAAATCTTGTTTATGAGGCCTAGATTTCAAAATTTTGCTAAAATATCAAGATCATCTGGATCTATAGACCAACATGTCCTGATCATTAGCATGTTTCCAATAAAAATAGAAACCTGTTGAGCTAAATTATAGCGTTCGAGTCTTTTCGAGTGTGTATTATTCGAATGTACACTCGAAACTGCTCTCTAAGTAGAAAATTCGTGTTTATGAGGCCTAGGGTTCAAAACTTGGCTAAAATATCAAGATCATGTGGGTCTATAGACCAACATGTCCTGAAAATTAGCATGTTTTCAATCAAAATAGACACCTCTTGAGCTAAATTATAGCGTTCGAGTCTTTTCGAGTGTGTATTTTTCGAATATACACTCGAAACTGCTCTAAGTAGAAAATTCATGTGTATGAGGCCTAGGCTTCAAAACATGGCTAAAATATCAAGATCATGTGGGTCTATAGACCAACATGTCCTGATAATTAGCATGTTTTCAATCAAAATAGACATATCTTGAGATAAATTATAACGTTCGAGTCTTTTCGAGTGTGTATTTTTCGAATGTACACTCGAAACTGCTCTAAGTAGACAAATCTTGTTTATGAGGCCTAGACTTCAAAATTTAGCTAAAATATCAAGATCATCTGGGTCTATAGACCAACATGTCCTGATCATTAGCATGTTTCCAATAAAAATAGACACCTGTTGAGCTAAATTATAGCGTTCGAGTCTTTTCGAGTGTCTATTATTTGAATGTACACTCGAAACTGCTCTAAGTAGAAAATTCGTGTTTATGAGGCCTAGCCTTCAAAACTTGGCTAACATATGAAGATCATGCGGGTCAATAGACCAACATGTCCTGATCAATAGCATGTTTTCAATCAAAATAGACACCTCTTGAGCTAAATTATAGCGTTCGAGTCTTTTCGAGTGTGTATTTTTCGAATGTACACTCGAAACTGCTCTAAGTATAATATCAGTGTTTCTGAGGCCTAGGCTTCAAAACTTGGATAAAATATCAAGATAATGTGGGTCTATAGACCAACATGTCCTGATAATTAGCATGTTTCCAATCAAAATAGACACCTCTTGAGCTAAATTATAGCGTTCGAGTCTTTTCGAGTGTGTATTTTTCGAATGTACACTCGAAACTGCTCTAAGTAGAAAAATCTTGTCTATGTGGCCTAGACTTCAAAATTTGGCAAAAATATCAAGATCATGTGGGTCTATAGACCAACATGTCCTGATAATTAGCATGTTTTCAATCAAAATAGACACCTCTTGAGCTAAATTATAGCGTTCGAGTCTTTTCGAGTGTGTATTTTTCGAATGTACACTCGAAACTGCTCTAAGTAGAAAAATCTTGTTTATGTGGCCTAGACTTCAAAATTTGGCTAAAATATCAAGATCATGTGGGTCTATAGACCAACATGTCCTGATAAATAGCATGTTTTCAATCAAAATAGACACCTCTTGAGATAAATTATAGCGTTCGAGTCTTTTCGAGTGTGTATTATTCGAATGTACACACGAAACTGCTCTAAGTAGAATATCCGTGTTTATGAAGCCTAGGCTTCAAAACTTGGATAAAATATCAAGATCATGTGGGTCTATAGACCAACATGTCCTGATAATTAGCATGTTTTCAATCAAAATAGACACCTCTTGAGCTAAATTATAGCGTTCGAGTCTTTTCGAGTGTGTATTTTTCGAATGTACACTCGAAACTGCTCTAAATAGACAAATCTTGTTTATGAGGCCTAGATTTTAAAATTTTGCTAAAATATCAAGATCATCTGGGTCTATAGACCAACATGTCCTGATCATTAGCATGTTTCCAATAAAAATAGAAACCTGTTGATCTAAATTATAGTGTTCGAGTCTTTTCGAGTGTGTATTATTCGAATGTACACTCGAAACCGCTCTAAGTAGAAAATTCGTGTTTATGAGACCTAGGCTTCAAAACTTGGATAAAATATCAAGATCATGTGGGTCTATAGACCAACATGTCCTGATAATTAGCATGTTTTCAATCAAAATAGACACCTCTTGAGCTAAATTATAGCGTTCGAGTCTTTTCGAGTGTGTATTTTTCGAATGTACACTCGAAACTGCTCTAAGTAGAAAAATCTTGTTTATGTGGCCTAGACTTCAAAATTTGGCTAAAATATCAAGATCATGTGGGTCTATAGACCAACATTTCCTGATCATTAGCATGTTTCCAATCAAAATAGACACCTCTTGAGCTAAATTATAGCGTTCTAGTCTTTTCGAGTGTGTATTTTTCGAATGTACACTCGAAACTTTTCTAGGTAGAAAATTCGTGTTTATGAGGCCTAGGCTTCAAAACTTGGCTAAAATATCAAGATCATGTGGGTCTATAGACCAACATGTCCTGATAATTAGCATGTTTTCAATCAAAATAGACACCTCTTGAGCTAAATTATAGCGTTCGAGTCTTTTCGAGTGTGTATTTTTCGAATGTACACTCGAAACTGCTCTAAGTAGAAAAATCTTGTTTATGTGGCCTAGACTTCAAAATTTGGCTAAAATATCAAGATCATGTGGGTCTATAGACCAACATGTCCTGATAATTAGCATGTTTTCAATCAAAATAGACACCTCTTGAGATAAATTATAGCGTTCTAGTCTTTTCGAGTGTGTATTTTTCCAATGTACACTCGAAACTGCTCTAAGTAGAAAATTTGTGTTTCTGAGGCCTAGGCTTCAAAACATGGCTAAAATATCAAGATCATGTGGGTCTATAGACCAACATGTCCTGATAATTAGCATGTTTTCAATCAAAATAGACACCTCTGGTGCTAAATTATAGCGTTCGAGTCTTTTCGAGTGTGTATTTTTTGAATGTACACTCGAAACTGCTCTAAGTAGAAAAATCTTGTTTATGTGGCCTAGACTTCAAAATTTGGCTAAAATATCAAGATCATGTAGGTCTATAGACCAACATGTCCTGATCATTAGCATGTTTCCAATCAAAATAGACACCTCTGGAGCTAAATTATAGCGTTCGAGTCTTTTCGAGTGTGTATTTTTTGAATGTACACTCGAAACTGCTCTAAGTAGAAAAATCTTGTTTATGTAGCCTAGACTTCAAAATTTTGCTAAAATATCAAGATCTTGTGGGTCTATAGACCAGCATGTCCTGATAATTAGCAAGTTTTCAATCAATATAGACACCTCTTGAGCTAAATTATAGCGTTCGAGTCTTTTCGAGTGTGTATTTTTCGAATGTACACTCGAAACTGCTCTAAGTAGAAAAATCTTGTTTATGTGGCTTAGACTTCAAAATTTGGCTAAAATATCAAGATCATGTAGGTCTATAGACCAACATGTCCTGATCATTAGCATGTTTCCAATCAAAATAGACACCTCTTGAGCTAAATTATAGCGTTCGAGTCTTTTCGAGTGTGTATTTTTCGAATATACACTCGAAACTGCTCTAAGTAGAAAATTCATGTGTATGAGGCCTAGGCTTCAAAACTTGGCTAAAATATCAAGATCATGCGGGTCAATAGACCAACATGTCCTGATCAATAGCATGTTTTCAATCAAAAAAGACACCTCTTGAGCTAAATTATAGCGTTCGAGTCTTTTCGAGTGTGTATTTTTCGAATGTACACTCGAAACTGCTCTAAGTAGACAAATCTTGTTTATGAGGCCTAGATTTCAAAATTTTGCTAAAATATCAAGATCATCTGGGTCTATAGACCAACATGTCCTGATCATTAGCATGTTTCCAATAAAAATAGACACCGGTTGAGCTAAATTATAGCGTTCGAGTCTTTTCGAGTGTCTATTATTTGAATGTACACTCGAAACTGCTCTAAGTAGAAAATTCGTGTTTATGAGGCCTAGCCTTCAAAACTTGGCCAACATATGAAGATCATGCGGGTCAATAGACCAACATGTCCTGATCAATAGCATGTTTTCAATCAAAATAGACACCCCTTGAGCTAAATTATAGCGTTCGAGTCTTTTCGAGTGTGTATTTTTCGAATGTACAGTCGAAACTGCTATAAGTAGAAAAATCTTGTTTATGTGGCCTAGACTTCAAAATTTGGCTAAAATATCAAGATCATGTGGGTCTATAGACCAACATGTCCTGATCATTAGCATGTTTCCAATAAAAATAGACACCGGTTGAGCTAAATTATAGCGTTCGAGTCTTTTCGAGTGTCTATTATTTGAATGTACACTCGAAACTGCTCTAAGTAGAAAATTCGTGTTTATGAGGCCTAGCCTTCAAAACTTAGCTAACATATGAAGATCATGCGGGTCAATAGACCAACATGTCCTGATCAATAACATGTTTTCAATCAAAATAGACACCTCTTGAGCTAAATTATAGCGTTCGAGTCTTTTCGAGTGTGTATTTTTCGAATGTACACTCGAAACTGCTCTAAGTAGACAAATCTTGTTTATGAGGCCTAGATTTCAAAATTTTGCTAAAATATCAAGATCATCTGGGTCTATAGACCAACATGTCCTGATCATTAGCATGTTTCCAATAAAAATAGAAACCTGTTGAGATAAATTATAACGTTCGAGTCTTTTAGAGTGTGTATTATTCGAATGTACACTCGAAACTGCTATAAGTAGAAAATTCGTGTTTATGAGGACTAGGATTCAAAACTTGGATAAAATATCAAGATCATGTGGGTCCATAGACCAACATGTCCTGATAATTAGCATGTTTTCAATCAAAATAGACACCTCTTGAGCTAAATTATAGCCTTCGAGTCTTTTCGAGTGTGTATTTTTCGAATGTACACTCGAAACTGCTCTAAGTAGACAAATCTTGTTTATGAGGCCTAGATTTCAAAATTTTGCTAAAATATCAAGATCATCTGGGTCTATAGACCAACATGTCCTGATCATTAGCATGTTTCCAATAAAAATAGAAACGTGATGAGCTAAATTATAGCGTTCGAGTCTTTTCGAGTGTGTATTTTTCGAATGTACAGTCGAAACTGCTCTAATTAGAAAAATCTTGTTTATGTGGCCTAGACTTCAAAATTTGGCTAAAATATCAAGATCATGTGGGTCTATAGACCAACATGTCCTGATCATTAGAATGTTTTCAATCAAAATAGACACCTCTTGAGCTAAATTATAGCGTTCGAGTCTTTTCGAGTGTGTATTTTTCGAATGTACACTCGAAACTGCTCTAAGTAGACAAATCTTGTTTATGAGGCCTAGATTTCAAAATTTTGCTAAAATATCAAGATCATATGGGTCTATAGACCAACATGTCCTGATCATTAGCATGTTTCCAATAAAAATAGACACCGGTTGAGCTAAATTATAGCGTTCGAGTCTTTTCGAGTGTGTATTATATGAATGTACACTCGAAACTGCTCTAAGTAAAAAATTCGTGTTTATGAGGCCTAGCCTTCAAAACTTGGCTAACATATCAAGATCATGTGGGTCTATTGACCAACATGTCCTGATCAATAGCATGTTTTCAATCAAAATAGACACCTCTTGAGCTAAATTATAGTGTTCTAGTCTTTTCGAGTGTGTATTTTTCGAATGTACACTCGAAACTGCACTAAGTAGAAGAATCTTGTTTATGAGGCCTAGGCTTCAAAACTTGGCTAAAATATCAAGATCATGTGGGTCTATAGACCAACATGTCCTGATAATTAGCATGTTTTCAAAATAGACACCTCTTGAGCTAAATTATAGCGTTCGAGTCTTTTCGAGTGTGTATTTTTCGAATGTACACTCGAAACTGCTCTAAGTAGACAAATCTTGTTTATGAGGCCTAGATTTCAAAATTTTGCTAAAATATCAAGATCATCTAGGTCTATAGACCAACATGTCCTGATCATTAGCATGTTTCCAATAAAAATAGAAACATGTTGAGCTAAATTATAGCGTTCGAGTCTTTTCGAGTGTGTATTATTCGAATGTACACTCGAAACTGCTCTCTAAGTAGAAAATTCGTGTTTATGAGGCCTAGGGTTCAAAACTTGGCTAAAATATCAAGATCATGTGGGTCTATAGACCAACATGTCCTGAAAATTAGCATGTTTTCAATCAAAATAGACACCTCTTGAGCTAAATTATAGCGTTCGAGTCTTTTCGAGTGTGTATTTTTCGAATGTACACTCGAAACTGCTCTAAGTAGACAAATCTTGTTTATGAGGCCTAGATTTCAAAATTTTGCTAAAATATCAAGATCATCTGGGTCTATAGACCAACATTTCCTAATCATTAGCATGTTTCCAATAAAATAGAAACATGTTGATCTAAATTATAGCGTTCGAGTCTTTTCGATTGTGTATTTTTCGAATGTACACTCGAAACTGCTCTAAGTAGAAAAATCTTGTTTATGTGGCCTAGACTTCAAAATTTGGCTAAAATATCAAGATCATGTGGGTGTATAGACCAACATGTCCTGATAATTAGCATGTTTTCAATCAAAATAGACACCTCTTGAGCTAAATTATAGCGTTCGAGTCTTTTCGAGTGTGTATTTTTCTAATGTACACTCGAAACTGCTCTAAGTAGAAAAATCTTGTTTATGTGGCCTAGAATTCAAAATTTGGCTAAAATATTAAGATCATGTGGGTATATAGACCAACATGTCCTGATCAATATCATGTTTTCAATCAAAATAGACACCTCTTGAGCTAAATTATAGCGTTCGAGTCTTTTCGAGTGTGTACTTTTCGAATGTACACTCGAAACTGCTCTAAGTAGACAAATCTTGTTTATGAGGCCTAGATTTCAAAATTTTGCTAAAATATCAAGATCATCTGGGTCTATAGACCAACATGTCCTGATCATTAGCATGTTTCCAATAAAAATAGAAACTTGTTGATCTAAATTATAGCGTTCGAGTCTTTTCGAGTGTGTATTATTCGAATGTATACTCGAAACCGCTCTAAGTAGAAAATTCGTGTTTATGAGGCCTAGGTTTCAAAACTTGGATAAAATATCAAGATCATGTGGGTCTATAGACCAACATGTCCTGATAATTAGCATGTTTTCAATCAAAATAGACACCTCTTGAGCTAAATTATAGCGTTCGAGTCTTTTCGAGTGTGTATTTTTCGAATGTACACTCGAAACTGCTCTAAGTAGAAAAATCTTGTTTATGTGGCCTAGACTTCAAAATTTCGCTAAAATATCAAGATCATGTGGGTCTATAGACCAACATGTCCTGATCAATAGCATGTTTTCAATCAAAATAGACACCTCTTGAGCTAAATTATAGCGTTCGAGTCTTTTCGAGTGTGTACTTTTCGAATGTACACTCGAAACTTCTCTAAGTAGACAAATCTTGTTTATGAGGCCTAGATTTCAAAATGTTGCTAAAATATCAAGATCATCTGGGTTTATAGACCAACATGTCCTGATCATTAGCATGTTTCCAATAAAAATAGAAACCTGTTGAGCTAAATTATAGCGTTCGAGTCTTTTCGAGTGTGTATTATTCGAATGTACACTCGAAACTGCTCTCTAAGTAGAAAATTCGTGTTTATGAGGCCTAGGGTTCAAAACTTGGATAAAATATCAAGATCATATGGGTCTATAGACCAACATGTCCTGATAATTAGCATGTTTTCAATCAAAATGGACACCTCTTGAGCTAAATTATAGCGTTCGAGTCTTTTCGAGTGTGTGTTTTTCGAATGTACACTCGAAACTTCTCTAAGTAGAAAAATCTTGTTTATGTGGCCCAGACTTCAAAATTTGGCTAAAATATCAAGATCATGTGGGTCTATAGACCAACATGTCCTGATCATTAGCATGTTTTCAATCAAAATAGATACCTCTTGAGCTAAATTATAGCGTTCGAGTCTTTTCGAGTGTGTATTTTTCGAATGTACACTCGAAACTGCTCTAAGTAGACAAATCTTGTTTATGAGGCCTAGATTTCAAAATTTTGCTAAAATATCAAGATCATCTGGGTCTATAGACCAACATGTCCTGATCATTAGCATGTTTCCAATAAAAATAGAAACCTGTTGAGCTAAATTATAGCGTTCGAGTCTTTTCGAGTGTGTATTATTCGAATGTACACTCGAAACTGCTCTCTAAGTAGAAAATTCGTGTTTATGAGGCCTAGGGTTCAAAACTTGGATAAAATATCAAGATCATGTGGGTCTATAGACCAACATGTCCTGATCATTAGCATGTTTTCAATCAAAATAGATACCTCTTGAGCTAAATTATAGCGTTCGAGTCTTTTCGAGTGTGTATTTTTCGAATGTACACTCGAAACTGCTCTAAGTAGACAAATCTTGTTTATGAGGCCTAGATTTCAAAATTTTGCTAAAATATCAAGATCATCTGGGTCTATAGACCAACATGTCCTGATCATTAGCATGTTTCCAATAAAAATAGACACCGGTTGAGCTAAATTATAGCGTTCGAGTCTTTTCGAGTGTCTATTATTTGAATGTACACTCGAAACTGCTCTAAATAGAAAATTCGTGTTTATGAGGCCTAGCCTTCAAAACTTGGCTAACATATGAAGATCATGCGGGTCAATAGACCAACATGTCCTGATCAATAGCATGTTTTAAATCAAAATAGACACCTCTTGAGCTAAATTATAGCGTTCGAGTCTTTTCGAGTGTGTATTTTTTGAATGTACACTCGAAACTGCTCTAAGTAGACAAATCTTGTTTATGAGGCCTAGATTTCAAAATTTTGCTAAAATATCAAGATCATATGGGTCTATAGACCAACATTTCCTAATCATTAGCATGTTTCCAATAAAAATAGAAACCTGTTGAGCTAAATTATAGCGTTCAAGTCTTTTCGAGTGTGTATTATTCGAATTTACACTCGAAACTGCTCTAAGTAGACAAATCTTATGTATGAGGCCTAGGCTTCAAAACTTGGCCAAAATATCAAGATCATGTGGGTCTATAGACCAACATGTCCTGATAATTAGCATGTTTTCAATCAAAATAGACACCTCTTGAGCTAAATTATAGCGTTCGAGTCTTTTCGACTGTGTATTTTTCGAATGTACACTCGAAACTGCCCTAAGTAGAAAAATCTTGTTTATGTGGCCTAAACTTCAAAATTTGGCTAAAATATCAAGATCATGTGGGTCTATAGACCAAAATGTCCTGATCAATAGCATGTTTTCAATAAAAATAGACACCTCTTGAGCTAAATTATAGCGTTCGAGTCTTTTCGAGTGTGTATTTTTCGAATGTACAGTCGAAACTGCTCTAAGTAGAAAAATCTTGTTTATGTGGCCTAGACTTCAAAATTTGGCTAAAATATCAAGATCATGTGGGTCTATAGACCAACATGTCCTGATCATTAGCATGTTTCCAATAAAAATAGAAACCTGTTGAGCTAAATTATAGCGTTCGAGTCTTTTCGAGTGTGTATTATTCGAATGTACACTCGAAACTGCTCTCTAAGTAGAAAATTCGTGTTTATGAGGCATAGGGTTCAAAACTTGGCTAAAATATCAAGATCATGTGGGTCTATAGACCAACATGTCCTGAAAATTAGCATGTTTTCAATCAACATAGACACCTCTTGAGCTAAATTATAGCGTTCGAGTCTTTTCGAGTGTGTATTTTTCGAATATACACTCGAAACTGCTCTAAGTAGAAAATTCATGTGTATGAGGCCTAGGCTTCAAAACATGGCTAAAATATCAAGATCATGTGGGTCTATAGACCAACATGTCCTGATAATTAGCATGTTTTCAATCAAAATAGACATATCTTGAGATAAATTATAACGTTCGAGTCTTTTCGAGTGTGTATTTTTCGAATGTACACTCGAAACTGCTCTAAGTAGACAAATCTTGTTTATGAGGCCTAGACTTCAAAATTTAGCTAAAATATCAAGATCATCTGGGTCTATAGACCAACATGTCCTGATCATTAGCATGTTTCCAATAAAAATAGACACCGGTTGAGCTAAATTATAGCGTTCGAGTCTTTTCGAGTGTCTATTATTTGAATGTACACTCGAAACTGCTCTAAGTAGAAAATTCGTGTTTATGAGGCCTAGCCTTCAAAACTTGGATAACATATCAAGATCCTGTGGGTCTATAGACCAACATGTCCTAATCAATAGCATGTTTTCAATCAAAATAGACACCTCTTGAGCTAAATTATAGCGTTCGAGTCTTTTCGAGTGTGTATTTTTCGAATGTACACTCGAAACTGCTCTAAGTAGACAAATCTTATTTATGAGGCCTAGATTTCAAAATTTTGCTAAAATATCAAGATCATGTGGGTCTATAGACCAACATGTCCTGATCATTAGCATGTTTCCAATAAAAATAGAAACATGTTGAGCTAAATTATAACGTTCGAGTCTTTTCGAGTGTGTATTATTCGAATGTACACTCGAAACTGCTCTCTAAGTAGAAAATTCGTGTTTATGAGGCCTAGGCTTCAAAACTTGGCTAAAATATCAAGATCATGTGGGTCTATAGACCAACATGTCCTGATAATTAGCATGTTTTCAATCAAAATAGACACCTCTTGAGCTAAATTATAGCGTTCGAGTCTTTTCGAGTGTGTATTTTTCGAATGTACACTGTAAACTTCTCTAAGTAGACAAATCTTGTTTATGAGGCCTAGACTTCAAAATTTAGCTAAAATATCAAGATCATCTGGGTCTATAGACCAACATGTCCTGATCATTAGCATGTTTCCAATAAAAATAGACACCGGTTGAGCTAAATTATAGCGTTCGAGTCTTTTCGAGTGTGTATTATTCGAATGTACACTCGAAACTGCTCTAAATAGAAAATTCGTGTTTATAAGGCCTAGGCTTCAAAACTTGGCTAAAATATCAAGATCTTGTGGGTCTATAGACCAACATGTCCTGATAATTAGCATGTTTTCAATCAAAATAGACACCTCTTGAGCTAAATTATAGCGTTCGAGTCTTTTCGAGTGTGTATTTTTCGAACGTACACTCGAAACTGCTCTAAGTAGAAAAATGTTGTTTATGTGGCTTAGACTTCAAAATTTGGATAAAATATCAAGATCATGTGGGTCTATAGACCAACATGTCCTGATCAATAACATGTTTTCAATCAAAATAGATACCTCTTGAACTAAATTATAGCGTTCGAGTCTTTTCGAGTGTGTATTTTTCGAATGTACACTCGAAACTGCTCTAAGTAGACAAATCTTGTTTATGAGGCCTAGATTTCAAAATTTTGCTAAAATATCAAGATCATCTGGATCTATAGACCAACATGTCCTGATCATTAGCATGTTTCCAATAAAAATATAAAAAACCTGTTGATCTAAATTATAGTGTTCGAGTCTTTTCGAGTGTGTATTATTCGAATGTACACTCGAAACTGCTCTAAGTAGAAAATCCGTGTTTATGAGGCCTAGGCTTCAAAACTTGGATAAAATATCAAGATCATGTAGGTCTATAGACCAACATGTCCTGATAATTAGCATGATTTCAATCAAAATAGACACCTCTTGAGCTAAATTATAGCGTTCGAGTCTTTTCGAGTGTGTATTTTTCGAATGTACACTCGAAACTGCTCTAAGTAGACAAATCTTGTTTATGAGGCCTAGATTTCAAAATTTTGCTAAAATATCAAGATCATCTGGGTCTATAGACCAACATGTCCTGATCAATAGCATGTTTCCAATAAAAATAGAAACATGTTGAGCTAAATTATAGCGTTCGAGTCTTTTCGAGTGTGTATTATTCGAATGTACACTCGACACTGCTGTAAGTAGAAAATTCGTGTTTATGAGGCCTAGGCTTCAAAACTTGACTAAAATATCAAGATCATGTGGGTCTATAGACCAACATGTCCTGATAATTAGCATGTTTTCAATCAAAATAGACATCTCTTGAGCTAAATTATAACGTTCGAGTCTTTTCGAGTGTGTATTTTTCAAATGTACACTCGAAACTGCTCTAAGTAGACAAATCTTGTTTATTAGGCCTAGACTTCAAAATTTAGCTAAAATATCAAGATCATCTGGGACTATAGACCAACATGTCCTGATCATTAGCATGTTTCCAATAAAAATAGACACAGGTTGAGCTAAATTATAGCGTTCGAGTCTTTTCGAGTGTGTATTATATGAATGTACACTCGAAACTTCTCTAAGTAGAAAATTCGTGTTTATGAGGCCTAGCCTTCAAAACTTGGCTAACATATCAAGATCATGTGGGTCTATGGACCAACATGTCCTGATCAATAGCATGTTTTCAATCAAAATAGACACCTCTTGAGCTAAATTATAGCGTTCGAGTCTTTTCGAGTGTGTATTTTTCGAATGTACACTCGAAACTGCTCTAAGTAGACAAATCTTGTTTATGAGGCCTAGATTTCAAAATTTTGCTAAAATATCAAGATCATCTGGGTCTATAGACCAACATGTCCTGATCATTAGCATGTTCCTAATAAAAATAAACACCGGTTGAGCTAAATTATAGCGTTCGAGTCTTTTCGAGTGTGTATTATTTGAATGTACACTTGAAACTGCTCTAAGTAGAAAATTCGTGTTTATGAGGCCTAGCCTTCAAAACTTGGCTAACAAATCAAGATCATGTGGGTCTATAGACCAACATGTCCTGATCAATAGCATGTTTTCAATCAAAATAGACACCTCTTGAGCTAAATTATAGCGTTCGAGTCTTTTCGAGTGTGTATTTTTCGAATGTACACTCGAAACTGCTCTAAGTAGAATATCCGTGTTTATGAAGCCTAGGCTTCAAAACTTGGATAAAATATCAAGATCATGTGGGTCTATAGACCAACATGTCCTGATCAATAGCATGTTTTCAATCAAAATATACACCTCTTGAGCTAAATTATAGCGTTCGAGTCTTTTCGAGTGTGTATTTTTCGAATGTACACTCGAAACTGCTCTAAGTAGACAAATCTTATTTATGAGGCCTACATTTCAAAATTTTGCTAAAATATCAAGATCATGTGGGTCTATAGACCAACATGTCCTGATCATTAGCATGTTTCCAATAAAAATAGAAACCTGTTGAGCTAAATTATAGCGTTCGAGTCTTTTCGAGTGTGTATTATTCGAATGTACACTCGAAACTGCTCTAAGTAGAAAATTCGTGTTTATGAGGCCTAGGCTTCAAAACATGGCTAAAATATCAAGATCATGTGGGTCTATAGACCAACATGTCCTGATAATTAGCATGTTTTCAATCAAAATAGACACCTCTTGAGCTAAATTATAGCGTTCGAGTCTTTTCGAGTGTGTATTTTTCGAATGTACAGTCGAAACTGCTCTAAGTAGAAAAATCTTGTTTATGTGGCCTAGACTTCAAAATTTGGATAAAATATCAAGATCATGTGGGTCTATAGACCAACATGTCCTGATCATTAGCATGTTTCCAATAAAAATAGAAACCTGTTGAGAAAAATTATAGCGTTCGAGTCTTTTCGAGTGTGTATTATTCGAATGTACACTCGAAATTGCTCTCTAAGTAGAAAATTCGTGTTTATGAGGCCTAGGGTTCAAAACTTGGCTAAAATATCAAGATCATGTGGATCTATAGACCAACATGTCTTGATAATTAGCATGTTTTCAATCAAAATAGACACCTCTTGAGATAAATTATAGCGTTCGAGTCTTTTCGAGTGTGTATTTTTCGAATGTACACTCGAAACTGCTCTAAGTAGAAAAATCTTGTTTATGTGGCCTGGACTTCAAAATTTGGATAAAATATCAAGATCATATGGGTCTATAGACCAACATGTCCTACTCATTAGCATGTTTCCAATAAAAATAGAAACCTGTTTAGCTAAATTATAGCGTTCAAGTCTTTTCGAGTGTGTATTATTCGAATGTACACTCGAAACTGCTCTTAGTAGAAAATTCGTGTTTATGAGGCCTAGGCTTCAAAACTTGGTCAAAATATCAAGATCATGTGGGTCTATAGACCAACATGTCCTGATAATTAGCATGTTTTCAATCAAAATAGACACCTCTTGAGCTAAATTATAGCGTTCGAGTCTTTTCGACTGTGTATTTTTCGAATGTACACTCGAAACTGCTCTAAGTAGAAAAATCTTGTTTATGTGGCCTAAACTTCAAAATTTGGCTAAAATATCAAGATCATGTGGGTCTATAGACCTAAATGTCCTGATCAATAGCATGTTTTCAATAAAAATAGACACCTCTTGAGCTAAATTATAGCGTTCGAGTCTTTTCGAGTGTGTATTTTTCGAGTGTACACTCGAAACTGCTCTAATTAGAAAAATCTTGTTTATGTGGCCTAGACTTCAAAATTAGGCTAAAATATTAAGATCATGTAGGTCTATAGACCAACATGTCCTGATCATTAGCATGTTTCCAATCAAAATAGACACCTCTTGAGCTAAATTATAGCGTTCGAGTCTTTTCGATTGTGTATTTTTTGAATATACACTCGAAACTGCTCTTAGTAGAAAATTCGTGTGTATGAGGCCTAGGCTTCAAAACTTGGCTAAAATATCAAGATCATGTGGGTCTATAGACCAACATGTCCTGATAATTAGCATGTTTTCAATCAAAATAGACATCGGTTGAGCTAAATTATAGCGTTCGAGTCTTTTTGAGTGTGTATTATTTGAATGTACACTCGAAAATGCTCTAAGTAGAAAATTCGTGTTTATGAGGCCTAGCCTTAAAAACTTGGATAACATATCAAGATCCTGTGGGTCTATAGACCAACATGTCCTGATCAATAGCATGTTTTCAATCAAAATATACACCTCTTGAGCTAAATTATAGCGTTCGAGTCTTTTCGAGTGTGTATTTTTTGAATGTACACTCGAAACTGCTCTAAGTAGACAAATCTTATTTATGAGGCCTAGATTTCAAAATTTTGCTAAAATATCTAGATCATGTGGGTCTATAGACCAACATGTCCTGATCATTAGCATGTTTCCAATAAAAATAGAAACATGTTGAGCTAAATTATAGCGTTCGAGTCTTTTCGAGTGTGTATTATTCGAATGTACACTCGAAATTGCTCTCTAAGTAGAAAATTCGTGTTTATGAGGCCTAGGGTTCAAAACTTGGCTAAAATATCAAGATCATGTGGGTCTATAGACCAACATGTCTTGATAATTAGCATGTTTTCAATCAAAATAGACACCTCTTGAGATAAATTATAGCGTTCGAGTCTTTTCGAGTGTGTATTTTTCGAATGTACACTCGAAACTGCTCTAAGTAGAAAAATCTTGTTTATGTGGCCTGGACTTCAAAATTTGGATAAAATATCAAGATCATGTGGGTCTATAGACCAACATGTCCTGATCAATAGCATGTTTTGAATCAAAATAGACACCTCTTGAGATAAATTATAGCGTTCGAGTCTTTTCGAGTGTGTATTTTTCGAATGTACACTCGAAACTGCTCTTAGTAGACAAATCTTGTTTATGAGGCCTAGATTTCAAAATTTTGCTAAAATATCAAGATCATCTGGATCTATAGACCAACATGTCCTGATCATTAGCATGTTTCCAATAAAAATAGAAACCTGTTGAGCTAAATTATAGCGTTCGAGTCTTTTCGAGTGTGTATTATTCGAATGTACACTCGAAACTGCTCTCTAAGTAGAAAATTCGTGTTTATGAGGCCTAGGGTTCAAAACTTGGCTAAAATATCAAGATCATGTGGGTCTATAGACCAACATGTCCTGAAAATTAGCATGTTTTCAATCAAAATAGACACCTCTTGAGCTAAATTATAGCGTTCGAGTCTTTTCGAGTGTGTATTTTTCGAATATACACTCGAAACTGCTCTAAGTAGAAAATTCATGTGTATGAGGCCTAGGCTTCAAAACATGGCTAAAATATCAAGATCATGTGGGTCTATAGACCAACATGTCCTGATAATTAGCATGTTTTCAATCAAAATAGACATATCTTGAGATAAATTATAACGTTCGAGTCTTTTCGAGTGTGTATTTTTCGAATGTACACTCGAAACTGCTCTAAGTAGACAAATCTTGTTTATGAGGCCTAGATTTCAAAATTTTGCTAAAATATCAAGATCATATGGGTCTATAGACCAACATGTCCTACTCATTAGCATGTTTCCAATAAAAATAGAAACCTGTTTAGCTAAATTATAGCGTTCAAGTCTTTTCGAGTGTGTATTATTCGAATGTACACTCGAAACTGCTCTTAGTAGAAAATTCGTGTTTATGAGGCCTAGGCTTCAAAACTTGGTCAAAATATCAAGATCATGTGGGTCTATAGACCAACATGTCCTGATAATTAGCATGTTTTCAATCAAAATAGACACCTCTTGAGCTAAATTATAGCGTTCGAGTCTTTTCGACTGTGTATTTTTCGAATGTACACTCGAAACTGCTCTAAGTAGAAAAATCTTGTTTATGTGGCCTAAACTTCAAAATTTGGCTAAAATATCAAGATCATGTGGGTCTATAGACCTAAATGTCCTGATCAATAGCATGTTTTCAATAAAAATAGACACCTCTTGAGCTAAATTATAGCGTTCGAGTCTTTTCGAGTGTGTATTTTTCGAGTGTACACTCGAAACTGCTCTAATTAGAAAAATCTTGTTTATGTGGCCTAGACTTCAAAATTAGGCTAAAATATTAAGATCATGTAGGTCTATAGACCAATATGTCCTGATCATTAGCATGTTTCCAATCAAAATAGACACCTCTTGAGCTAAATTATAGCGTTCGAGTCTTTTCGAGTGTGTATTTTTTGAATATACACTCGAAACTGCTCTAAGTAGAAAATTCGTGTGTATGAGGCCTAGGCTTCAAAACTTGGCTAAAATATCAAGATCATGTGGGTCTATAGACCAACATGTGCTGATAATTAGCATGTTTTCAATCAAAATAGACATCGGTTGAGCTAAATTATAGCGTTCGAGTCTTTTTGAGTGTGTATTATTTGAATGTACACTCGAAAATGCTCTAAGTAGAAAATTCGTGTTTATGAGGCCTAGCCTTAAAAACTTGGATAACATATCAAGATCCTGTGGGTCTATAGACCAACATGTCCTTATCAATAGCATGTTTTCAATCAAAATATACACCTCTTGAGCTAAATTATAGCGTTCGAGTCTTTTCGAGTGTGTATTTTTCGAATGTACACTCGAAACTGCTCTAAGTAGACAAATCTTATTTATGAGGCCTACATTTCAAAATTTTGCTAAAATATCAAGATCATGTGGGTCTAAAGACCAACATGTCCTGATCATTAGCATGTTTCCAATAAAAATAGAAACCTGTTGAGCTAAATTATAGCGTTCGAGTCTTTTCGAGTGTGTATTATTCGAATATACACTCGAAACTGCTCTAAGTAGAAAATTCGTGTTTATGAGGCCTAGGCTTCAAAACATGGCTAAAATATCAAGATCATGTGGGTCTATAGACCAACATGTCCTGATAATTAGCATGTTTTCAATCAAAATAGACACCTCTTGAGCTAAATTATAGCGTTCGAGTCTTTTCGAGTGTGTATTTTTCGAATGTACAGTCGAAATTGCTCTAAGTAGAAAAATCTTGTTTATGTGGCCTAGACTTCAAAATTTGGATAAAATATCAAGATCATGTGGGTCTATAGACCAACATGTCCTGATCATTAGCATGTTTCCAATAAAAATAGAAACCTGTTGAGAAAAATTATAGCGTTCGAGTCTTTTCGAGTGTGTATTATTCGAATGTACACTCGAAATTGCTCTCTAAGTAGAAAATTCGTGTTTATGAGGCCTAGGGTTCAAAACTTGGCTAAAATATCAAGATCATGTGGATCTATAGACCAACATGTCTTGATAATTAGCATGTTTTCAATCAAAATAGACACCTCTTGAGATAAATTATAGCGTTCGAGTCTTTTCGAGTGTGTATTTTTCGAATGTACACTCGAAACTGCTCTAAGTAGAAAAATCTTGTTTATGTGGCCTGGACTTCAAAATTTGGATAAAATATCAAGATCATATGGGTCTATAGACCAACATGTCCTACTCATTAGCATGTTTCCAATAAAAATAGAAACCTGTTTAGCTAAATTATAGCGTTCAAGTCTTTTCGAGTGTGTATTATTCGAATGTACACTCGAAACTGCTCTTAGTAGAAAATTCGTGTTTATGAGGCCTAGGCTTCAAAACTTGGTCAAAATATCAAGATCATGTGGGTCTATAGACCAACATGTCCTGATAATTAGCATGTTTTCAATCAAAATAGACACCTCTTGAGCTAAATTATAGCGTTCGAGTCTTTTCGACTGTGTATTTTTCGAATGTACACTCGAAACTGCTCTAAGTAGAAAAATCTTGTTTATGTGGCCTAAACTTCAAAATTTGGCTAAAATATCAAGATCATGTGGGTCTATAGACCTAAATGTCCTGATCAATAGCATGTTTTCAATAAAAATAGACACCTCTTGAGCTAAATTATAGCGTTCGAGTCTTTTCGAGTGTGTATTTTTCGAGTGTACACTCGAAACTGCTCTAATTAGAAAAATCTTGTTTATGTGGCCTAGACTTCAAAATTAGGCTAAAATATTAAGATCATGTAGGTCTATAGACC
This sequence comes from Papaver somniferum, assembly GCF_003573695.1. NCBI lineage: Eukaryota > Viridiplantae > Streptophyta > Magnoliopsida > Ranunculales > Papaveraceae > Papaver > Papaver somniferum. The sequence continues at coordinate 82,995 of NW_020619825.1, forward strand.
AACATGTCCTGATCATTAGCATGTTTCCAATCAAAATAGACACCTCTTGAGCTAAATTATAGCGTTCGAGTCTTTTCGATTGTGTATTTTTTGAATATACACTCGAAACTGCTCTTAGTAGAAAATTCGTGTGTATGAGGCCTAGGCTTCAAAACTTGGCTAAAATATCAAGATCATGTGGGTCTATAGACCAACATGTCCTGATAATTAGCATGTTTTCAATCAAAATAGACATCGGTTGAGCTAAATTATAGCGTTCGAGTCTTTTTGAGTGTGTATTATTTGAATGTACACTCGAAAATGCTCTAAGTAGAAAATTCGTGTTTATGAGGCCTAGCCTTAAAAACTTGGATAACATATCAAGATCCTGTGGGTCTATAGACCAACATGTCCTGATCAATAGCATGTTTTCAATCAAAATATACACCTCTTGAGCTAAATTATAGCGTTCGAGTCTTTTCGAGTGTGTATTTTTTGAATGTACACTCGAAACTGCTCTAAGTAGACAAATCTTATTTATGAGGCCTAGATTTCAAAATTTTGCTAAAATATCTAGATCATGTGGGTCTATAGACCAACATGTCCTGATCATTAGCATGTTTCCAATAAAAATAGAAACATGTTGAGCTAAATTATAGCGTTCGAGTCTTTTCGAGTGTGTATTATTCGAATGTACACTCGAAATTGCTCTCTAAGTAGAAAATTCGTGTTTATGAGGCCTAGGGTTCAAAACTTGGCTAAAATATCAAGATCATGTGGGTCTATAGACCAACATGTCTTGATAATTAGCATGTTTTCAATCAAAATAGACACCTCTTGAGATAAATTATAGCGTTCGAGTCTTTTCGAGTGTGTATTTTTCGAATGTACACTCGAAACTGCTCTAAGTAGAAAAATCTTGTTTATGTGGCCTGGACTTCAAAATTTGGATAAAATATCAAGATCATGTGGGTCTATAGACCAACATGTCCTGATCAATAGCATGTTTTGAATCAAAATAGACACCTCTTGAGATAAATTATAGCGTTCGAGTCTTTTCGAGTGTGTATTTTTCGAATGTACACTCGAAACTGCTCTTAGTAGACAAATCTTGTTTATGAGGCCTAGATTTCAAAATTTTGCTAAAATATCAAGATCATCTGGATCTATAGACCAACATGTCCTGATCATTAGCATGTTTCCAATAAAAATAGAAACCTGTTGAGCTAAATTATAGCGTTCGAGTCTTTTCGAGTGTGTATTATTCGAATGTACACTCGAAACTGCTCTCTAAGTAGAAAATTCGTGTTTATGAGGCCTAGGGTTCAAAACTTGGCTAAAATATCAAGATCATGTGGGTCTATAGACCAACATGTCCTGAAAATTAGCATGTTTTCAATCAAAATAGACACCTCTTGAGCTAAATTATAGCGTTCGAGTCTTTTCGAGTGTGTATTTTTCGAATATACACTCGAAACTGCTCTAAGTAGAAAATTCATGTGTATGAGGCCTAGGCTTCAAAACATGGCTAAAATATCAAGATCATGTGGGTCTATAGACCAACATGTCCTGATAATTAGCATGTTTTCAATCAAAATAGACATATCTTGAGATAAATTATAACGTTCGAGTCTTTTCGAGTGTGTATTTTTCGAATGTACACTCGAAACTGCTCTAAGTAGACAAATCTTGTTTATGAGGCCTAGACTTCAAAATTTAGCTAAAATATCAAGATCATCTGGGTCTATAGACCAACATGTCCTGATCATTAGCATGTTTCCAATAAAAATAGACACCGGTTGAGCTAAATTATAGCGTTCGAGTCTTTTCGAGTGTCTATTATTTGAATGTACACTCGAAACTGCTCTAAGTAGAAAATTCGTGTTTATGAGGCCTAGCCTTCAAAACTTGGATAACATATCAAGATCCTGTGGGTCTATAGACCAACATGTCCTAATCAATAGCATGTTTTCAATCAAAATAGACACCTCTTGAGCTAAATTATAGCGTTCGAGTCTTTTCGAGTGTGTATTTTTCGAATGTACACTCGAAACTGCTCTAAGTAGACAAATCTTATTTATGAGGCCTAGATTTCAAAATTTTGCTAAAATATCAAGATCATGTGGGTCTATAGACCAACATGTCCTGATCATTAGCATGTTTCCAATAAAAATAGAAACATGTTGAGCTAAATTATAACGTTCGAGTCTTTTCGAGTGTGTATTATTCGAATGTACACTCGAAACTGCTCTCTAAGTAGAAAATTCGTGTTTATGAGGCCTAGGCTTCAAAACTTGGCTAAAATATCAAGATCATGTGGGTCTATAGACCAACATGTCCTGATAATTAGCATGTTTTCAATCAAAATAGACACCTCTTGAGCTAAATTATAGCGTTCGAGTCTTTTCGAGTGTGTATTTTTCGAATGTACACTGTAAACTTCTCTAAGTAGACAAATCTTGTTTATGAGGCCTAGACTTCAAAATTTAGCTAAAATATCAAGATCATCTGGGTCTATAGACCAACATGTCCTGATCATTAGCATGTTTCCAATAAAAATAGACACCGGTTGAGCTAAATTATAGCGTTCGAGTCTTTTCGAGTGTGTATTATTCGAATGTACACTCGAAACTGCTCTAAATAGAAAATTCGTGTTTATAAGGCCTAGGCTTCAAAACTTGGCTAAAATATCAAGATCTTGTGGGTCTATAGACCAACATGTCCTGATAATTAGCATGTTTTCAATCAAAATAGACACCTCTTGAGCTAAATTATAGCGTTCGAGTCTTTTCGAGTGTGTATTTTTCGAACGTACACTCGAAACTGCTCTAAGTAGAAAATTTGTGTTTATGAGGCCTAGGCTTCAAAACTTGGATAAAATATCAAGATCATGTGGGTCTATATACCAAAATGTCCTGATAATTAGCATGTTTTCAATCAAAATAGACACCTCTTGAGCTAAATTATAGCGTTCGAGTCTTTTCGAGTGTGTATTTTTCGAATGTACACTCGAAACTGCTCTAAGTAGAAAAATCTTGTTTATGTGGCCTAGACTTCAAAATTTGGCTAAAATATCAAGATCATGTGGGTCTATAGACCAACATGTCCTGATAATTAGCATGTTTTCAATCAAAATAGACACCTCTTGAGCTAAATTATAGCGTTCGAGTCTTTTCGAGTGTGTATTTTTCGAATGTACAGTCGAAACTTCTCTAAGTAGAAAATTTGTGTTTATGAGGCCTAGGATTCAAAACTTGGCAAAAATATCAAGATCATGTGGGTCTATAGACCAACATGTCCTGATAATTAGCATGTTTTCAATCAAAATAGACACCTCTTGAGCTAAATTATAGCGTTCGAGTCTTTTCGAGTGTGTATTTTTCGAATGTACACTCGAAACTGCTCTAAGTAGAAAAATCTTGTTTATGTGGCCTAGACTTCAAAATTTGGCTAAAATATCAAGATCATGTGGGTCTATAGACCAACATGTCCTGATCATTAGCATGTTTCCAACCAAAATAGACACCTCTTGAGCTAAATTATAGCGTTCGAGTCTTTTCGAGTGTGTATTATTCGAATGTACACTCGAAACTGCTCTAAGTAGAAAATACGTGTTTATGAGGCCTAGCCTTCAAAACTTGGCTAACATATGAAGATCATGCGGGTCAATAGACCAACATGTCCTGATCAATAGCATGTTTTCAATCAAAATAGACACCTCTTGAGCTAAATTATAGCGTTCGAGTCTTTTCGAGTGTGTATTTTTCGAATGTACATTCGAAACTGCTCTAAGTAGACAAATCTTGATTATGAGGCCTAGGCTTCAAAACTTGGCTAAAATATCAAGTTCATGTGGGTCTATAGACCAACATGTCCTGATAATTAGCACGTTTTCAATCAAAATAGACACCTCTTGAGCTAAATTGTAGCGTTCGAGTCTTTTCGAGTGTGTATTTTTCGAATGTACACTCGAAACTGCTCTAAGTAGAAAAATCTTGTTTATGTGGCCTAGACTTCAAAATTTGGCTAAAATATCAAGATCATGTGGGTCTATAGACCTACATGTCCTGATCAATAGCATGTTTTCAATCAAAATAGACACCTCTTGAGCTAAATTATAGCGTTCGAGTCTTTTCGAGTGTGTATTTTTCGAATGTACACTCGAAACTGCTCTAAGTAGACAAATCTTGTTTATGAGGCCTAGATTTCAAAATTTAGCTAAAATTCAAGATCATCTGGGTCTATAGACCAACATGTCCTGATCATTAGCATGTTTCCAATAAAAATAGACACCGGTTGAGCTAAATTATAGCGTTCGAGTCTTTTCGAGTGTCTATTATTTGAATGTACACTCGAAACTACTCTAAGTAGAAAATCCGTGTTTATGAGGCCTAGGCTTCAAAACTTGGCTAACATATGAAGATCATGTGGGTCAATAGACCAACACGTCCTGATCAATAGCATGTTTTCAATCAAAATAGACACCTCTTGAGCTAAATTATAGCGTTCGAGTCTTTTCGATTGTGTATTTTTCGACTATACACTCGAAACTGCTCTAAGTAGACAAATCTTGTTTATGAGGCCTAGATTTCAAAATTTTGCTAAAATATCAAGATCATCTGGGTCTATAGACCAACATGTCCTGATCATTAGCATGTTTCCAATAAAAATAGAAACTTGTTGAGCTAAATTATAGCATTCGAGTCTTTTCGAGTGTGTATTATTCGAATGTACACTCGAAACTGCTCTCTAAGTAGAAAATTCGTGTTTATGAGGCCTAGGGTTCAAAACTTGGATAAAATATCAAGATCATGTGGGTCTACAGACCAACATGTCCTGATAATTAGCATGTTTTAAATCAAAATAGACACCTCTTGAGCTAAATTATAGCGTTCGAGTCTTTTCGAGTGTGTATTTTTCGAATGTACACTCGATACTGCTCTAAGTAGAAAAATCTTGTTTATGTGGCCTAGACTTCAAAATTTGGATAAAATATCAAGATCATGTGGGTCTATAGACCAACATGTCCTGATCATTAGCATGTTTCCAATCAAAATAGACACCTCTTGAGCTAAATTATAGCGTTCTAGTCTTTTCGAGTGTGTATTTTTCGAATGTACACTCGAACCTGCTCTAAGTAGAAAATTTGTGTTTATGAGGCCTAGGATTCAAAACTTGGCTAAAATATCAAGATCATGTGGGTCTATAGACCAACATGTCCTGATAATTAGCATGTTTTCAATCAAAATAGACACCTCTTGAGCTAAATTATAGCGTTCGAGTCTTTTCGAGTGTGTATTTTTCGAATGTACACTCGAAACTGCTCTAAGTAGAAAAATCTTGTTTATGTGGCCTAGACTTCAAAATTTGGCTAAAATATCAAGATCATGTGGGTCTATAGACCAACATGTCCTGATCATTAGCATGTTTCCAATCAAAATAGACATCTCTTGAGATTAATTATAGCGTTCGAGTCTTTTCGAGTGTGTATTATTCGTATGTACACTCGAAACTGCTCTAAGTAGAAAATCCGTGTTTATGAGGCCTAGGCTTCAAAACTTGGATAAAATATCAAGATCATGTGGGTCTATATACCAACATGTCCTGATAATTAGCATGTTTTCAATCAAAATAGACACCTCTTGATCTAAATTATAGCGTTCTAGTCTTTTCGAGTGTGTATTTTTTGAATGTACACTCGAAACTGCTTTAAGTAGAAAAATCTTGTTTATGTGGCCTAGACTTCAAAATTTGGCTAAAATATCAAGATCATGTAGGTCTATAGACCAATATGTCCTGATCATTAGCATGTTTCCAATCAATATAGACACCTCTTGAGCTAAATTATAGCGTTCGAGTCTTTTCGAGTGTGTATTTTTCGAATATAAACTCGAAACTGCTCTAAGTAGAAAATTCGTGTGTATGAGGCCTAGGCTTCAAAACATGGCTAAAATATCAAGATCATGTGGGTCTATAGACCAACATGTCCTGATAATTAGCATGTTTTCAATCAAAATAGACACCTCTTGAGCTAAATTATAGCGTTCGAGTCTTTTCGAGTGTGTATTTTTCGAATGTACACTCGAAACTGCTCTAAGTAGAAAAATCTTGTTTATGTGGCCTAGACTTCAAAATTTGGCTAAAATATCAAGATCATGTGGGTCTATAGACCAACATGTCCTGATCATTAGCATCTTTCCAATCAAAATAGACACCTCTTGAGCTAAATTATAGCGTTCTAGTCTTTTCGAGTGTGTATTTTTCGAATGTACACTCGAAACTGCTCTAAGTAGAAAATTTGTGTTTATGAGGCCTAGGATTCAAAACATGGCTAAAATATCAAGATCATGTGGGTCTATAGACCAACATGTCCTGATAATTAGCATGTTTTCAATCAAAATAGACACCTCTTGAGCTAAATTATAGCGTTCGAGTCTTTTCGAGTGTGTATTTTTCGAATGCACACTCGAAAATGCTCTATATAGAAAAATCTTGTTTATGTGGCCTAGACTTCAAAATTTGGATAAAATATCAAGATCATGTGGGTCTATAGACCAACATGTCCTGATCATTAGCATGTTTCCAATTAAAATAGACACCTCTTGAGATAAATTATAGTGTTCGAGTCTTTTCGAGTGTGTATTATTCGAATGTACACTCGAAACTGCTCTAAGTAGAAAATTCGTGTGTATGAGGCCTAGGCTTCAAAACTTGGCTAAAATATCAAGATCATGTGGGTCTATAGACCAACATGTCCTGATAATTAGCATGTTTTCAATCAAAATAGACACCTCTTGAGATAAATTATAAAGTTGGAGTCTTTTCGAGTGTGTATTTTTCGAATGTACACTCGAAACTGCTCTAAGTAGACAAATCTTGTTTATGAGGCCTAGACTTCAAAATTTAACTAAAATATCAAGATCATCTAGGTCTATAAACCAACATGTCCTGATCATTAGCATGTTTCCAATAAAAATAGACACCGGTTGAGCTAAATTATAGCGTTCGAGTCTTTTCGAGTGTCTATTATTTGAATGTACACTCGAAACTGCTCTAAGTAGAAAATTCGTGTTTATGAGGCCTAGCCTTCAAAACTTGGCTAACATATGAAGATCATGCGGGTCAATAGACCAACATGTCCTGATCAATAGCATGTTTTCAATCAAAATAGACACCTCTTGAGCTAAATTATAGCGTTCGAGTCTTTTCGAGTGTGTATTTTTCGAATGTACACTCGAAACTGCTCTAAGTAGACAAATCTTGTTTATGAGGCCTAGATTTCAAAATTTTGCTAAAATATCAAGATCATATGGGTCTATAGACCAACATGTCCTGATCATTAGCATGTTTCCAATAAAAATAGAAACCTGTTGAGCTAAATTATAGCGTTCAAGTCTTTTCGAGTGTGTATTATTCGAATGTACACTCGAAACTGCTCTAAGTAGACAAATCTTATTTATGAGGCCTAGGCTTCAAAACTTGGCCAAAATATCAAGATCATGTGGGTCTATAGACCAACATGTCCTGATAATTAGCATGTTTTCAATCAAAATAGACACCTCTTGAGCTAAATTATAGCGTTCGAGTCTTTTCGACTGTGTATTTTTCGAATGTACACTCGAAACTGCTCTAAGTAGAAAAATCTTGTTTATGTGGCCTAAACTTCAAAATTTGGCTAAAATATCAAGATCATGTGGGTCTATAGACCAACATGTCCTGATCAATAGCATGTTTTCAATAAAAATAGACACCTCTTGAGCTAAATTATAGCGTTCGAGTCTTTTCGAGTGTATATTTTTCGAATATACACTCGAAACTGCTCTAAGTAGAAAATTCGTGTGTATGAGGCCTAGGCTTCAAAACTTGGCTAAAATATCAAGATCATGTGGGTCTATAGACCAACATGTCCTGATAATTAGCATGTTTTCAATCAAAATATACATATCTTGAGATAAATTATAACGTTCGAGTCTTTTCGAGTGTGTATTTTTCGAATGTACACTCGAAACTGCTCTAAGTAGACAAATCTTGTTTATGAGGCCTAGACTTCAAAATTTAGCTAAAATATCAAGATCATCTGGGTCTATAGACCACCATGTTCTGATCATTAGCATGTTTCCAATAAAAATAGACACCGGTTGAGCTAAATTATAGCGTTCAAGTCTTTTCGAGTGTGTATTAGTTGAATGTACACTCGAAACTGCTCTAAGTAGAAAATTCGTGTTTATGAGGCCTAGCCTTTAAAAATTGGCTAACATATCAAGATCATGTGGGTCTATAGACCAACATATCCTGATCATTAGCATGTTTTCAATCAAAATAGACACCTCTTGAGCTAAATTACAGCGTTCGAGTCTTTTCGAGTGTGTATTTTTCGAATGTACACTCGAAACTGCTCTAAGTAGACAAATCTTGTTTATGAGGCCTAGACTTCAAAATTTAGCTAATATATCAAGATCATCTGGGTCTATAGACCAACATGTCCTGATCATTAGCATGTTTCCAATAAAAATAGACACTGGTTGAGCTAAATTACAGCGTTCGAGTCTTTTCGAGTGTCTATTATTTGAATGTACACTCGAAACTGCTCTAAGTAGAAAATTCGTGTTTATGAGGCCTAGCCTTCAAAACTTGGCTAACATATGAAGATCATGCGGGTCAATAGACCAACATGTCCTGATCAATAGCATGTTTTCAATCAAAATAGACACCTCTTGAGCTAAATTATAGCGTTCGAGTCTTTTCGAGTGTGTATTTTTCGAATGTACACTCGAAACTGCTCTAAGTAGACAAATCTTGTTTATGAGGCCTAGATTTCAAAATTTTGCTAAAATATCAAGATCATATGGGTCTATAGACCAACATGTCCTGATCATTAGCATGTTTCCAATAAAAATAGACACCGGTTGAGCTAAATTATAGCGTTCCAGTCTTTTCGAGTGTGTATTATATGAATGTACAGTCGAAACTGCTCTAAGTAGAAAATTCGTGTGTATGAGGCCTAGGCTTCAAAACTTGGCTAAAATATCAAGATCATGTAGGTCTATAGACCAACATGTCCTGATAATTAGCATGTTTTCAATCAAAATAGACATCGGTTGAGCTAAATTATAGCGTTCGAGTCTTTTTGAGTGTGTATTATTTGAATGTACACTCGAAAATGCTCTAAGTAGAAAATTCGTGTTTATGAGGCCTAGCCTTAAAAACTTGGATAATATATCAAGATCCTGTGGGTCTATAGACCAACATGTCCTGATCAATAGCATGTTTTCAATCAAAATATACACCTCTTGAGCTAAATTATAGCGTTCGAGTCTTTTCGAGTGTGTATTTTTCGAATGTACACTCGAAACTGCTCTAAGTAGACAAATCTTATTTATGAGGCCTACATTTCAAAATTTTGCTAAAATATCAAGATCATGTGGGTCTATAGACCAACATGTCCTGATCATTAGCATGTTTCCAATAAAAATAGAAACCTGTTGAGCTAAATTATAGCGTTCGAGTCTTTTCGAGTGTGTATTATTCGAATGTACACTCGAAACTGCTCTAAGTAGAAAATTCGTGTTTATGAGGCCTAGGCTTCAAAACATGGCTAAAATATCAAGATCATGTGGGTCTATAGACCAACATGTCCTGATAATTAGCATGTTTTCAATCAAAATAGACACCTCTTGAGCTAAATTATAGCGTTCGAGTCTTTTCGAGTGTGTATTTTTCGAATGTACAGTCGAAACTGCTCTAAGTAGAAAAATCTTGTTTATGTGGCCTAGACTTCAAAATTTGGATAAAATATCAAGATCATGTGGGTCTATAGACCAACATGTCCTGATCATTAGCATGTTTCCAATAAAAATAGAAACCTGTTGAGAAAAATTATAGCGTTCGAGTCTTTTCGAGTGTGTATTATTCGAATGTACACTCGAAATTGCTCTCTAAGTAGAAAATTCGTGTTTATGAGGCCTAGGGTTCAAAACTTGGCTAAAATATCAAGATCATGTGGGTCTATAGACCAACATGTCTTGATAATTAGCATGTTTTCAATCAAAATAGACACCTCTTGAGATAAATTATAGCGTTCGAGTCTTTTCGAGTGTGTATTTTTCGAATGTACACTCGAAACTGCTTTAAGTAGAAAAATCTTGTTTATGTGGCCTGGACTTCAAAATTTGGATAAAATATCAAGATCATGTGGGTCTATAGACCAACATGTCCTGATCAATAGCATGTTTTCAATCAAAACAGACACCTCTTGAGATAAATTATAGCGTTCGAGTCTTTTCGAGTGTGTATTTTTCGAATGTACACTCGAAACTGCTCTAAGTAGACAAATCTTGTTTATGAGGCCTAGATTTAAAATTTTGCTAAAATATCAAGATCATCTGGATCTATAGACCAACATGTCCTGATCATTAGCATGTTTCCAATAAAAATAGAAACCTGTTGAGCTAAATTATAGCGTTCGAGTCTTTTCGAGTGTGTATTATTCGAATGTACACTCGAAACTGCTCTCTAAGTAGAAAATTCGTGTTTATGAGGCCTAGGGTTCAAAACTTGGCTAAAATATCAAGATCATGTGGGTCTATAGACCAACATGTCCTGAAAATTAGCATGTTTTCAATCAAAATAGACACCTCTTGAGCTAAATTATAGCGTTCGAGTCTTTTCGAGTGTGTATTTTTCGAATATACACTCGAAACTGCTCTAAGTAGAAAATTCATGTGTATGAGGCCTAGGCTTCAAAACATGGCTAAAATATCAAGATCATGTGGGTCTATAGACCAACATGTCCTGATAATTAGCATGTTTTCAATCAAAATAGACATATCTTGAGATAAATTATAACGTTCGAGTCTTTTCGAGTGTGTATTTTTCGAATGTACACTCGAAACTGCTCTAAGTAGACAAATCTTGTTTATGAGGCCTAGACTTCAAAATTTAGCTAAAATATCAAGATCATCTGGGTCTATAGACCAACATGTCCTGATCATTAGCATGTTTCCAATAAAAATAGACACCGGTTGAGCTAAATTATAGCGTTCGAGTCTTTTCGAGTGTCTATTATTTGAATGTACACTCGAAACTGCTCTAAGTAGAAAATTCGTGTTTATGAGGCCTAGCCTTCAAAACTTGGATAACATATCAAGATCCTGTGGGTCTATAGACCAACATGTCCTAATCAATAGCATGTTTTCAATCAAAATAGACACCTCTTGAGCTAAATTATAGCGTTCGAGTCTTTTCGAGTGTGTATTTTTCGAATGTACACTCGAAACTGCTCTAAGTAGACAAATCTTATTTATGAGGCCTAGATTTCAAAATTTTGCTAAAATATCAAGATCATGTGGGTCTATAGACCAACATGTCCTGATCATTAGCATGTTTCCAATAAAAATAGAAACATGTTGAGCTAAATTATAACGTTCGAGTCTTTTCGAGTGTGTATTATTCGAATGTACACTCGAAACTGCTCTCTAAGTAGAAAATTCGTGTTTATGAGGCCTAGGCTTCAAAACTTGGCTAAAATATCAAGATCATGTGGGTCTATAGACCAACATGTCCTGATAATTAGCATGTTTTCAATCAAAATAGACACCTCTTGAGATAAATTATATCGTTCGAGACTTTTCGAGTGTGTAATTTTCGAATGTACAGTCGAAACTGCTTTAAGTATAAAAATCTTGTTTATGTGGCCTAGACTTCAAAATTTGGCTAAAATATCAAGATCATGTGGGTCTACAGACCAACATGTCCTGATCATTAGCATGTTTCCAATCAAAATAGACACCTCTTGAGCTAAATTATAGCGTTCGAGTCTTTTCGAGTGTGTATTTTTCGAATGTACACTCGAAACTGCTCTAAGTAGAAAATTCGTGTTTATGAGGCCTAGGCTTCAAAACTTGGCTAAAATATCAAGATCATGTGGGTCTATAGACCAACATGTCCTGATAATTAGCATGTTTTCAATCAAAATAGACATCGGTTGAGCTAAATTATAGCGTTCGAGTCTTTTTGAGTGTGTATTATTTGAATGTACACTCGAAAATGCTCTAAGTAGAAAATTCGTGTTTATGAGGCCTAGCCTTAAAAACTTGGATAACATATCAAGATCCTGTGGGTCTATAGACCAACATGTCCTGATCAATAGCATGTTTTCAATCAAAATATACACCTCTTGAGCTAAATTATAGCGTTCGAGTCTTTTCGAGTGTGTATTTTTTGAATGTACACTCGAAACTGCTCTAAGTAGACAAATCTTATTTATGAGGCCTAGATTTCAAAATTTTGCTAAAATATCTAGATCATGTGGGTCTATAGACCAACATGTCCTGATCATTAGCATGTTTCCAATAAAAATAGAAACATGTTGAGCTAAATTATAGCGTTCGAGTCTTTTCGAGTGTGTATTATTCGAATGTACACTCGAAATTGCTCTCTAAGTAGAAAATTCGTGTTTATGAGGCCTAGGGTTCAAAACTTGGCTAAAATATCAAGATCATGTGGGTCTATAGACCAACATGTCTTGATAATTAGCATGTTTTCAATCAAAATAGACACCTCTTGAGATAAATTATAGCGTTCGAGTCTTTTCGAGTGTGTATTTTTCGAATGTACACTCGAAACTGCTCTAAGTAGAAAAATCTTGTTTATGTGGCCTAGACTTCAAAATTTGGATAAAATATCAAGATCATGTGGGTCTATAGACCAACATGCCTGATAATTAGCATGTTTTCAATCAAAATAGACACCTCTTGAGCTAAATTATAGCGTTCGAGTCTTTTCGAGTGTGTATTTTTCGAATGTACACTCGAAACTGCTCTAAGTAGAAAAATCTTGTTTATGTGGCCTAGACTTCAAAATTTGGCCAAAAAAAAAAGATCATGTGGGTCAATAGACCAACATGTCCTGATCAATAGCATGTTTTCAATCAAAATAGACACCTCTTGAGCTAAATTATAGCGTTCGAGTCTTTTCGAGTGTGTATTTTTCGAATGTACACTCGAAACTGCTCTAAGTAGAAAAATCTTGTTTATATGGCCTAGACTTCAAAATTTGGCTAAAATATTAAGATCATGTAGGTCTATTGACCAACATGTCCTGATCATTAGCATGTTTCCAATCAAAATAGACACCTCTTGAGCTAAATTATAGCGTTCGAGTCTTTTCGAGTGTGTATTATTCGAATATACACTCGAAACTCCTCTAAGTAGAAATATCCTGTTTATGAGGCCTAGCCTTCAAAACTTGGCTATCATATGAAGATCATGTGGGTCAATAGACCAACATGTCCTGATCAATAGCATGTTTTCAATCAAAATAGACACCTCTTGAGCTAAATTATAGCGTTCGAGTCTTTTCGAGTGTGTATTTTTCGAATGTACACTCGAAACTGCTCTAAGTAGACAAATCTTGTTTATGAGGCCTAGATTTCCAAATTTAGCTAAAATATCAAGATCATCTGGATCTATAGACCAACATGTCCTGATCATTAGCATGTTTCCAATAAAAATAGACACCGGTTGAGCCAAATTATAGTGTTCGATTCTTTTCGAGTGTGTATTATATGAATGTACACTCGAAACTGCTCTAAGTAGAAAAATCTTGTTTATGTGGCCTAGACTTCAAAATTTGGCTAAAATATCAAGATCATGTGGGTCTATAGACCAACATGTCCTGATCATTAGCATGTTTCCAATAAAAATAGAAACCTGTTGAGCTAAATTATAGCGTTCGAGTCTTTTCGAGTGTGTATTATTCGAATGTACACTCGAAACTGCTCTCTAAGTAGAAAATTCGTGTTTATGAGGCCTAGGGTTCAAAACTTGGCTAAAATATCAAGATCATGTGGGTCTATAGACTAACATGTTCTGAAAATTAGCATGTTTTCAATCAAAATAGACACCTCTTGAGCTAAATTATAGCGTTCGAGTCTTTTCGAGTGTGTATTTTTCGAATATACACTCGAAACTGCTATAAGTAGAAAATTCATGTGTATGAGGCCTAGGCTTCAAAACATGGCTAAAATATCAAGATCATGTGGGTCTATAGACCAACATGTCCTGATAATTAGCATGTTTTCAATCAAAATAGACATATCTTGAGATAAATTATAACGTTCGAGTCTTTTCGAGTGTGTATTTTTCGAATGTACACTCGAAACTGCTCTAAGTAGACAAATCTTGTTTATGAGGCCTAGACTTCAAAATTTAGCTAAAATATCAAGATCATCTGGGTCTATAGACCAACATGTCCTGATCATTAGCATGTTTCCAATAAAAATAGACACCGGTTGAGCTAAATTATAGCATTCGAGTCTTTTCGAGTGTCTATTATTTGAATGTACACTCGAAACTGCTCTAAGTAGAAAATTCGTGTTTATGAGGCCTAGCCTTCAAAACTTGGCTAACATATGAAGATCATGCGGGTCAATAGACCAACATGTCCTGATCAATAGCATGTTTTCAATCAAAATAGATACCTCTTGAGCTAAATTATAGCGTTCGAGTCTTTTCGAGTGTGTATTTTTCGAATGTACACTCGAAACTGCTCTAAGTAGACAAATCTTGTTTATGAGGCCTAGATTTCAAAATTTTGCTAAATTATCAAGATCATATGGGTCTATAGACCAACATGTCCTAATCATTAGCATGTTTCCAATAAAAATAGAAACCTGTTGAGCTAAATTATAGCGTTCAAGTCTTTTCGAGTGTGTATTATTCGAATGTACACTCGAAACTGCTCTTAGTAGAAAATTCGTGTTTATGAGGCCTAGGCTTCAAAACTTGGTCAAAATATCAAGATCATGTGGGTCTATAGACCAACATGTCCTGATAATTAGCATGTTTTCAATCAAAATAGACACCTCTTGAGCTAAATTATAGCGTTCGAGTCTTTTCGACTGTGTATTTTTCGAATGTACACTCGAAACTGCTCTAAGTAGAAAAATCTTGTTTATGTGGCCTAAACTTCAAAATTTGGCTAAAATATCAAGATCATGTGGGTCTATAGACCTAAATGTCCTGATCAATAGCATGTTTTCAATAAAAATAGACACCTCTTGAGCTAAATTATAGCGTTCGAGTCTTTTCGAGTGTGTATTTTTCGAGTGTACACTCGAAACTGCTCTAATTAGAAAAATCTTGTTTATGTGGCCTAGACTTCAAAATTAGGCTAAAATATTAAGATCATGTAGGTCCATAGACCAACATGTCCTGATCATTAGCATGTTTCCAATCAAAATAGACACCTCTTGAGCTAAATTATAGCGTTCGAGTCTTTTCGAGTGCGTATTTTTTGAATATACACTCGAAACTGCTCTAAGTAGACAAATCTTGTTTATGAGGCCTAGATTTCAAAATTTTGCTAAATTATCAAGATCATATGGGTCTATAGACCAACATGTCCTAATCATTAGCATGTTTCCAATAAAAATAGAAACCTGTTGAGCTAAATTATAGCGTTCAAGTCTTTTCGAGTGTGTATTATTCGAATTTAGACTCGAAACTGCTCTAAGTAGACAAATCTTATTTATGAGGCCTAGGCTTCAAAACTTGGCTAAAATATCAAGATCATGTGGGTCTATAGACCAACATGTCCTGATAATTAGCATGTTTTCAATCAAAATAGACACCTCTTGAGCTAAATTATAGCGTTCGAGTCTTTTCGACTGTGTATTTTTCGAATGTACACTCGAAACTGCTCTAAGTAGACAAATCTTGTTTATGAGGCCTAGATTTCAAAATTTTGCTAAAATATCAAGATCATATGGGTCTATAGACCAACATGTCCTGATCATTAGCATGTTTCCAATAAAAATAGAAACCTGTTGAGCTAAATTATAGCGTTCAAGTCTTTTCGAGTGTGTATTATTCGAATGTACACTCGAAACTGCTCTTAGTAGAAAATTCGTGTTTATGAGGCCTAGGCTTCAAAACTTGGTCAAAATATCAAGATCATGTGGGTCTATAGACCAACATGTCCTGATAATTAGCATGTTTTCAATCAAAATAGACACCTCTTGAGCTAAATTATAGCGTTCGAGTCTTTTCGACTGTGTATTTTTCGAATGTACACTCGAAACTGCTCTAAGTAGAAAAATCTTGTTTATGTGGCCTAAACTTCAAAATTTGGCTAAAATATCAAGATCATGTGGGTCTATAGACCTAAATGTCCTGATCATTAGCATGTTTCCAATAAAAATAGAAACCTGTTGAGCTAAATTATAGCGTTCGAGTCTTTTCGAGTGTGTATTATTCGAATGTACACTCGAAACTGCTCTCTAAGTAGAAAATTCGTGTTTATGAGGCCTAGGGTTCAAAACTTGGCTAAAATATCAAGATCATGTGGGTCTATAGACCAACATGTCCTGAAAATTAGCATGTTTTCAATAAAAATAGACACCTCTTGAGCTAAATTATAGCGTTCGAGTCTTTTCGAGTGTGTATTTTTCGAGTGTACACTCGAAACTGCTCTAATTAGAAAAATCTTGTTTATGTGGCCTAGACTTCAAAATTAGGCTAAAATATTAAGATCATGTAGGTCTATAGACCAACATGTCCTGATCATTAGCATGTTTCCAATCAAAATAGACACCTCTTGAGCTAAATTATAGCGTTCGAGTCTTTTCGAGTGTGTATTTTTTGAATATACACTCGAAACTGCTCTAAGTAGAAAATTCGTGTGTATGAGGCCTAGGATTCAAAACTTGGCTAAAATATCAAGATCATGTGGGTCTATAGACTAACATGTCCTGATAATTAGCATGTTTTCAATCAAAATAGACATCGGTTGAGCTAAATTATAGCGTTCGAGTCTTTTTGAGTGTGTATTATTTGAATGTACACTCGAAAATGCTCTAAGTAGAAAATTCGTGTTTATGAGGCCTAGCCTTAAAAACTTGGATAACATATCAAGATCCTGTGGGTCTATAGACCAACATGTCCTGATCAATAGCATGTTTTCAATCAAAATAGACACCTCTTGAGCTAAATTATAGCGTTCGAGTCTTTTCGAGTGTGTATTTTTCGAATGTACACTCGAAACTGCTCTAAGTAGACAAATCTTATTTATGAGGCCTAGATTTCAAAATTTTGCTAAAATATAAAGATCATGTGGGTCTATAGACCAACATGCCCTGATCATTAGCATGTTTCCAATAAAAATAGAAACCTGTTGAGCTAAATTATAGCGTTCGAGTCTTTTCGAGTGTGTATTATTCGAATGTACACTCGAAACTGCTCTAAGTAGAAAATTCGTGTTTATGAGGCCTAGGCTTCAAAACATGGCTAAAATATCAAGATCATGTGGCTCTATAGACCAACATGTCCTGATAATTAGCATGTTTTCAATCAAAATAGACACCTCTTGAGCTAAATTATAGCGTTCGAGTCTTTTCGAGTGTGTATTTTTCGAATGTACAGTCGAAACTGCTCTAAGTAGAAAAATCTTGTTTATGTGGCCTAGACTTCAAAATTTGGATAAAATATCAAGATCATGTGGCTCTATAGACCAACATGTCCTGATCATTAGCATGTTTCCAATAAAAATAGAAACCTGTTGAGAAAAATTATAGCGTTCGAGTCTTTTCGAGTGTGTATTATTCGAATGTACACTCGAAATTGCTCTCTAAGTAGAAAATTCGTGTTTATGAGGCCTAGGGTTCAAAACTTGGCTAAAATATCAAGATCATGTGGGTCTATAGACCAACATGTCTTGATAATTAGCATGTTTTCAATCAAAATAGACACCTCTTGAGATAAATTATAGCGTTCGAGTCTTTTCGAGTGTGTATTTTTCGAATGTACACTCGAAACTGCTCTAAGTAGACAAATCTTGTTTATGAGGCCTAGATTTCAAAATTTTGCTAAAATATCAAGATCATCTGGATCTATAGACCAACATGTCCTGATCATTAGCATGTTTCCAATAAAAATAGAAACCTGTTGAGCTAAATTATAGCGTTCTAGTCTTTTCGAGTGTGTATTATTCGAATGTACACTCGAAACTGCTCTAAGTAGAAAATCCGTGTTTATGAGGCCTAGGCTTAAAAACTTGGATAAAATATCAAGATCATGTGGGTCTATAGACCAACATGTCCTGATAATTAGCATGTTTTCAATCAAAATAGACACCTCTTGAGCTAAATTATAGCGTTCGAGTCTTTTCGAGTGTGTATTTTTCGAATATACACTCGAAACTGCTCTAAGTAGAAAATTCGTGTGTATGAGGCCTAGGCTTCAAAACTTGGCTAAAATATCAAGATCATGTGGGTCTATAGACCAACATGTCCTGATAATTAGCATGTTTTCAATCAAAATAGACATATCTTGAGATAAATTATAACGTTCGAGTCTTTTCGAGTGTGTATTTTTCGAATGTACACTCGAAACTGCTCTAAGTAGACAAATCTTGTTTATGAGGCCCAGACTTCAAAATTTAGCTAAAATATCAAGATCATCTGGGTCTATAGACCAACATGTCCTGATCATTAGCATGTTTCCAATAAAAATAGACACCGGTTGAGCTAAATTATAGCGTTCGAGTCTTTTCGAGTGTCTATTATTTGAATGTACACTCGAAACTGCTCTAAGTAGAAAATTCGTGTTTATGAGGCCTAGCCTTCAAAACTTGGCCAACATATGAAGATCATGCGGGTCAATAGACCAACATGTCCTGATCAATAACATGTTTTCAATCAAAATAGACACCTCTTGAGCTAAATTATAGCGTTCGAGTCTTTTCGAGTGTGTATTTTTCGAATGTACAGTCGAAACTGGTCCAAGTAGAAAAATCTTGTTTATGTGGCCTAGACTTCAAAATTTGGCTAAAATATCAAGATCATGTGGGTCTATAGACCAACATGTCCTGATAATTAGCATGTTTTCAATCAAAATAGACACCTCTTGAGCTAAATTATCGCGTTCGAGTCTTTTCGAGTGTGTATTTTTCGAATGTACTGTCGAAACTGCTCAAAGTAGAAAAATCTTGTTTATGTGACCTAGACTTCAAAATTTGGCTAAAATATCAAGATCATGTGGGTCTATAGACCAACATGTCCTGATCATTAGCATGTTTCCAATAAAAATAGAAACCTGTTGAGCTAAATTATAGCGTTCGAGTCTTTTCGAGTGTGTATTATTCGAATGTACACTCGAAATTGCTCTCTAAGGAGAAAATTCGTGTTTATGAGGCCTAGGGTTCAAAACTTGGCTAAAATATCAAGATCATGTGGGTCTATAGACCAACATGTCCTGATAATTAGCATGTTTTCAATCAAAATAGACACCTCTTGAGCTAAATTATAGCGTTCGAGTCTTTTCGAGTGTGTATTTTTCGAATATACACTCGAAACTGCTCTAAGTAGAAAATTCGTGTGTATGAGGCCTAGGCTTCAAAACTTGGCTAAAATATCAAGATCATGTGGGTCTATAGACCAACATGTCCTGATAGTTAGCATGTTTTCAATCAAAATAGACATATCTTGAGATAAATTATAACGTTCGAGTCTTTTCGAGTGTCTATTTTTCGAATGTACACTCGAAACTGCTCTAAGTAGACAAATCTTGTTTATGGGACCCAGACTTCAAAATTTAGCTAAAATATCAAGATCATCTGGGTCTATAGACCAACATGTCCTGATCATTAGCATGTTTCCAATAAAAATAGACACCGGTTGAGCTAAATTATAGCGTTCGAGTCTTTTCGAGTGTCTATTATTTGAATGTACACTCGAAACTGCTCTAAGTAGAAAATTCGTGTTTATGAGGCCTAGCCTTCAAAACTTGGCCAACATATGAAGATCATGCGGGTCAATAGACCAACATGTCCTGATCAATAACATGTTTTCAATCAAAATAGACACCTCTTGAGCTAAATTATAGCGTTCGAGTCTTTTCGAGTGTGTATTTTTCGAATGTACAGTCGAAACTGGTCTAAGTAGAAAAATCTTGTTTATGTGGCCTAGACTTCAAAACATGGCTAAAATATCAAGATCATATGGGTCTATAGACCAACATGTCCTGATAATTAGCATGTTTTCAATCAAAATAGACACCTCTTGAGCTAAATTATCGCGTTCGAGTCTTCTCGAGTGTGTATTTTTCGAATGTACTGTCGAAACTGCTCAAAGTAGAAAAATCTTGTTTATGTGACCTAGACTTCAAAATTTGGCTAAAATATCAAGATCATGTGGGTCTATAGACCAACATGTCCTGATCATTAGCAAGTTTCCAATAAAAATAGAAACCTGTTGAGCTAAATTATAGCGTTCGAGTCTTTTCGAGTGTGTATTATTCGAATGTACACTCGAAATTGCTCTCTAAGGAGAAAATTCGTGTTTATGAGGCCTAGGGTTCAAAACTTGGCTAAAATATCAAGATCATGTGGGTCTGTAGACCAACATGTCTTGATAATTAGCATTTTTTCAATCAAAATAGACACCTCTTGAGATAAATTATAGCGTTCGAGTCTTTTCGAGTGTGTATTTTTCGAATGTACACTCGAAACTGCTCTAAGTAGAAAAATCTTGTTTATGTGGCCTGGACTTCAAAATTTGGATAAAACATCAAGATCATGTGGGTCTATAGACCAACATGTCCTGATCAATAGCATGTTTTCAATCAAAATAGACACCTCTTGAGATAAATTATAGCGTTCGAGTCTTTTCGAGTGTGTATTTTTCGAATGTACACTCGAAACTGCTCTAAGTAGACAAATCTTGTTTATGAGGCCTAGATTTCAAATTTTGCTAAAATATCAAGATCATCTGGATCTATAGACCAACATGTCCTGATCATTAGCATGTTTCCAATTAAAATAGAAACCTGTTGAGCTAAATTATAGCGTTCGAGTCTTTTCGAGTGTGTATTATTCGAATGTACACTCGAAACTGCTCTAAGTAGATAATCCGTGTTTATGAGGCCTAGGCTTCAAAACTTGGATAAAATATCAAGATCATGTGGGTCTATAGACCAACATGTCCTGATAATTAGCATGTTTTCAATCAAAATAGACACCTCTTGAGCTAAATTATAGCGTTCGAGTCTTTTCGAGTGTGTATTTTTCGAATATACACTCGAAACTGCTCTAAGTAGAAAATTCGTGTGTATGAGGCCTAGGCTTCAAAACTTGGCTAAAATATCAAGATCATGTGGGTCTATAGACCAACATGTCCTGATAATTAGCATGTTTTCAATTAAAATAGACATATCTTGAGATAAATTATAACGTTCGAGTCTTTTCGAGTGTGTATTTTTCGAATGTACACTCGAAACTGCTCTAAGTAGACAAATCTTGTTTATGAGGCCCAGACTTCAAAATTTAGCTAAAATATCAAGATCATCTGGGTCTATAGACCAACATGTCCTGATCATTAGCATGTTTCCAATAAAAATAGACACCGGTTGAGCTAAATTATAGCGTTCGAGTCTTTTCGAGTGTCTATTATTTGAATGTACACTCGAAACTGCTCTAAGTAGAAAATTCGTGTTTATGAGGCCTAGCCTTCAAAACTTGGCCAACATATGAAGATCATGCGGGTCAATAGACCAACATGTCCTGATCAATAGCATGTTTTCAATCAAAATAGACACCCCTTGAGCTAAATTATAGCGTTCGAGTCTTTTCGAGTGTGTATTTTTCGAATGTACAGTCGAAACTGCTATAAGTAGAAAAATCTTGTTTATGTGGCCTAGACTTCAAAATTTGGCTAAAATATCAAGATCATGTGGGTCTATAGACCAACATGTCCTGATCATTAGCATGTTTCCAATAAAAATAGACACCGGTTGAGCTAAATTATAGCGTTCGAGTCTTTTCGAGTGTCTATTATTTGAATGTACACTCGAAACTGCTCTAAGTAGAAAATTCGTGTTTATGAGGCCTAGCCTTCAAAACTTAGCTAACATATGAAGATCATGCGGGTCAATAGACCAACATGTCCTGATCAATAACATGTTTTCAATCAAAATAGACACCTCTTGAGCTAAATTATAGCGTTCGAGTCTTTTCGAGTGTGTATTTTTCGAATGTACACTCGAAACTGCTCTAAGTAGACAAATCTTGTTTATGAGGCCTAGATTTCAAATTTTTTCTAAGATATCAAGATCATCTGGGTCTATAGACCAACATGTCCTGATCATTAGCATGTTTCCAATAAAAATAGAAACCTGTTGAGCTAAATTATAGCGTTCGAGTCTTTTCGAGTGTGTATTATTCGAATGTACACTCTAAACTGCTCTAAGTAGAAAATTCGTGTTTATGAGGCCTAGGCTTCAAAACTTGGATAAAATATCAAGATCATGTGGGTCTATAGACCAACATGTCCTGATAATTAGCATGTTTTCAATCAAAATAGACACCTCTTGAGCTAAATTATAGCGTTCGAGTCTTTTCGAGTGTGTATTTTACGAATGTACACTCGAAACTGCTCTAAGTAAAAAAATATTGTTTATGTGGCCTAGACTTCCAAATTTGGCTAAAATATCAAGATCATGTGGATCTATTGACCAACATGTCCTGATCATTAGCATGTTTTCAATCAAAATAGACACCTCTTGACCTAAATTATAGCGTTCTAGTCTACTCGAGTGTGTATTTTTCGAATGTACACTCGAAACTGCTCTAAGTAGAAAATTCGTGTTTATGAGGCCTAGGCTTCAAAACTTGGATAAAATATCAAGATCATGTGGGTCTATAGACCAACATGTCCTGATAATTAGCATGTTTTCAATCAAAATAGACACCTCTTGAGCTAAATTATAGCGTTCGAGTCTTTTCGAGTGTGTATTTTTCGAATGTACACTCGAAACTGCTCTAAGTAGAAAAATCTTGTTTATGTGGCCTAGACTTCAAAATTTGGCTAAAATATCAAGATCATGTGGGTCTATAGACCAACATGTCCTGATCATTAGAATGTTTCCAATCAAAATAGACACCTCTTGAGCTAAATTATAGCGTTCTAGTCTTTTCGAGTGTGTATTTTTCGAATGTACACTCGAAACTGCTCTAAGTAGAAAACTTGTGTTTATGAGGCCTAGGATTCAAAACTTGGCTAAAATATCAAGATCATGTGGGTCTATAGACCAACATGTCCTGATAATTAGCATGTTTTCAATCAAAATAGACACCTCTTGAGCTAAATTATAGCGTTCGAGTCTTTTCGAGTGTGTATTTTTCGAATGTACACTCGAAACTGCTCTAAGTAGAAAAATCTTGTTTATGTGGCCTAGACTTCAAAATTTGGCTAAAATATCAAGATCATGTGGGTCTATAGACCAACATGTCCTGATAAATAGCATGTTTTCAATCAAAATAGACATCTCTTGAGATAAATTATAGCGTTCGAGTCTTTTCGAGTGTGTATTATTCGAATGTACACACGAAACTGCTCTAAGTAGAATATCCGTGTTTATGAAGCCTAGGCTTCAAAACTTGGATAAAATATCAAGATCATGTGGGTCTATAGACCAACATGTCCTGATAATTAGCATGTTTTCAATCAAAATAGACACCTCTTGAGCTAAATTATAGCGTTCGAGTCTTTTCGAGTGTGTATTTTTCGAATGTACACCCGAAACTGCTCTAAGTAGAAAAATCTTGTTTATGTGGCCTAGACTTCAAAATTTGGCTAAAATATCAAGATCATGTGGGTCTATAGACCAACATGTCCTGATCAATAGCATGTTTTCAATCAAAATAGACGTCTCTGGAGCTAAACTATAGCGTTCGAGTCTTTTCGAGTGTGTATTTTTTGAATGTACACTTGAAACTGCTCTAAGTAGAAAAATCTTGTTTATGTGGCCTAGACTTCAAAATTTGGCTAAAATATCAAGATCATGTGGGTCTATAGACCAACATGTCCTGATAATTAGCATGTTTTCAATCAAAATAGACATCTCTGGAGCTAAATTAGAGCGTTCGAGTCTTTTCGAGTGTGTATTTTTTGAATGTACACTTGAAACTGCTCTAAGTAGAAAAATCTTGTTTATGTGGCCTAGACTTCAAAATTTGGCTAAAATATCAAGATCATGTG
Source organism: Papaver somniferum (assembly GCF_003573695.1). Taxonomy (NCBI): domain Eukaryota; kingdom Viridiplantae; phylum Streptophyta; class Magnoliopsida; order Ranunculales; family Papaveraceae; genus Papaver; species Papaver somniferum. Next base: position 107,005 of record NW_020619825.1, read on the forward strand.
GGTCTATAGACCAACATGTCCTGATAATTAGCATGTTTTCAATCAAAATAGACATCTCTTAAGATAAATTATAGCGTTCGAGTCTTTTCGAGTGTGTATTATTCGAATGTACACTCGAAACTGCTCTAAGTAGAATATTTGTGTTTATGAGGCCTAGGCTTCAAAACTTGGCTAAAATATCAAGATCATGTGGGTCTATAGACCAACATGTCCTGATAATTAGCATGTTTTCAATCAAAATAGACACCTCTTGAGCTAAATTATAGCGTCCGAGTCTTTTCGAGTGTGTATTTTTCGAATGTACACTCGAAACTGCTCTAAGTAGAAAATTCGTGTTTATGAGGCCTAGGCTTCAAAACTTGGCTAAAATATCAAGATCATGTGGGTCTATAGACCAACATGTCCTGATAATTAGCATGTTTTCAATCAAAAAAGACACCTCTTGAATTAAATTATAGCGTTCGAGTCTTTTCGAGTGTGTATTATATGAATGTACACTCGAAACTGCTCTAAGTAGACAAATCTTTTTTATGAGGCCTAGACTGAAAAATTTAGCTAAAATATCAAGATCATCTGGGTCTATAGACCAACATGTCCTGATCATTAGCATGTTTCCAATAAAAATAGAAACCTGTTGAGCTAAATTATAGCGTTCGACTCTTTTCGAGTGTGTATTATTCGAATGTACACTCGAAACTGCTCTAAGTAGAAAATTCGTGTTCATGAGGCCTAGGATTCAAAACTTGGATAAAATATCAAGATCATGTGGGTCTATAAACCAACATGTCCTGATAATTAGCATGTTTTCAATCAAAATAGAAACCTGTTGAGCTAAATTATGGTGTTCGAGTCTTTTCGAGTGTGTATTATTCGAATGTACACTCGAAACTGCTCGAAGTAGAAAATTCGTGTTTATGAGGCCTAGGATTCAAAAATTTGCTAAAATATCAAGATCATGTGGTTCTATAGACCAACATGTCCTGATAATTAGCATGTTTTCAACCAAAATAGACACCTCTTGAGCTAAATTATAGCGTTCGAGTCTTTTCGAGTGTGTATTTTTCGAATGTACAGTCGAAACTGCTCTAAGTAGAAAAATCTTGTTTATGTGGCCTAGACTTCAAAATTTGGATAAAATATCAAGATCATGTGGGTCTATAGACCAACATGTCCTGATCATTAGCATGTTTCCAATCAAAATAGACACCTCTTGAGCTAAATTATAGCGTTCGAGTCTTTTGGAGTGTGTATTTTTCGAATGTACAGTCGAAACTGCTCTAAGTAGAAAATTCGTGTTTATGAGGCCTAGGCTTCGAAACTTGGCTAAAATATCAAGATCATGTGGGTCTATAGACCAACATGTCTTGATAATTAGCATGTTTTCAATCAAAATAGACATCGCTTGAGCTAAATTATAGCGTTCGAGTCTTTTCAAGTGTGTATTTTTCGAATGTACACTCGAAACTGCTCTAAGTAGAAAATTCGTGTTTATGAGGCCTAGGATTCAAAACTTGGCTAAAATATCAAGATCATGTGGGTCTATAGACCAACATGTCCTGATAATTAGCATGTTTTCAATCAAAATAGACATTTCTTGAGCTAAATTATAGCGTTCGAGTCTTTTCGAGTGTGTATTTTTCGAATGTACACTCGAAACTGCTCTAAGTAGACAAATCTTGTTTATGAGGCCTAGATTTCAAAATTTTGCTAAAATATCAAGATCATCTGGGTCTATAGACCAACATGTCCTGATCATTAGCATGTTTCCAATAAAAATAGAAACATGTTAAGCTAAATTATAGCGTTCGAGTCTTTTCGAGTGTGTATTATTCGAATGTACACTCGAAACTGCTCTAAGTAGAAAAATCTTGTTTATGTGGCCTAGACTTCAAAATTTGGCTAAAATATCAAGATCATGTGGGTCTATAGACCAACATGTCCTGATCATTAGCATGTTTCCAATAAAAATAGACACCGGTTGAGCTAAATTATAGCGTTCGAGTCTTTTCGAGTGTCTATTATTTGAATGTACACTCGAAACTGCTCTAAGTAGAAAATTCGTGTTTATGAGGCCTAGCCTTCAAAACTTAGCTAACATATGAAGATCATGCGGGTCAATAGACCAACATGTCCTGATCAATAACATGTTTTCAATCAAAATAGACACCTCTTGAGCTAAATTATAGCGTTCGAGTCTTTTCGAGTGTGTATTTTTCGAATGTACACTCGAAACTGCTCTAAGTAGACAAATCTTGTTTATGAGGCCTAGATTTCAAAATTTTTCTAAAATATCAAGATCATCTGGGTCTATAGACCAACATGTCCTGATAATTAGCATTTTTTCAATCAAAATAGACACCTCTTGAGCTAAATTATAGCGTTCGAGTATTTTCGAGTGTGTATTTTTCGAATGTACACTCGAAACTGCTCTAAGTAGAAAAATCTTGTTTATGTGGCCTAGACTTCAAAATTAGGCTAAAATATCAAGATCATGTAGGTCTATAGACCAACATGTCCTGATCATTAGCATGTTTCCAATCAAAATAGACACCTCTTGAGCTAAATTATAGCGTTCGAGTCTTTTCGAGTGTGTATTTTTCGAATATACACTCGAAACTGCTCTAAGTAGAAAATTCGTCTGTATGAAGCCTAGGCTTCAAAACTTGGCTAAAATATCAAGATCGTGTGGGTCTATAGACCAACATGTCCTGATAATTAGCATGTTTTCAATCAAAATAGACATCGGTTGAGCTAAATTATAGCGTTCGAGTCTTTTCGAGTGTGTGTTATTTGAATGTACACTCGAAAATGCTCTAAGTAGAAAATTCGTGTTTATGAGGCCTAGCCTTCAAAACTTGGATAACATATCAAGATCCTGTGGGTCTATAGACCAACATGTCCTGATCAATAGCATGTTTTCAATCAAAATAGACACCTCTTGAGCTAAATTATAGCGTTCGAGTCTCTTCGAGTGTGTACTTTTCGAATGTACACTCGAAACTGCTCTAAGTAGAAAATTCGTGTTTATGAGGCCTAGATTTCAAAATTTTGCTAAAATATCAAGATCATGTGGGTCTATAGACCAACATGTCCTGATCATTAGCATGTTTCCAATAAAAATAGAAACCTGTTGAGCTAAATTATAGCGTTCGAGTCTTTTCAAGTGTGTATTATTCGAATGTACACTCGAAACTGCTCTAAGTAGAAAATTCGTGTTTATGAGGCCTAGGCTTCAAAACATGGCTAAAATATCAAGATCATGTGGGTCTATAGACCAACATGTCCTGATAATTAGCATGTTTTCAATCAAAATAGACACCTCTTGAGCTAAATTATAGCGTTCGAGTCTTTTCGAGTGTGTATTTTTCGAATGTACAGTCGAAACTGCTCTACGTAGAAAAATCTTGTTTATGTGGGTTAGACTTCAAAATTTGGCTAAAATATCAAGATCATGTGGGTCTATAGACCAACATATCCTGATAATTAGCATGTTTTCAATCAAAATAGACACCTCTTGAGCTAAATTATCGCGTTCGAGTCTTTTCGAGTGTGTATTTTTCGAATGTACTGTCGAAACTGCTCAAAGTAGAAAAATCTTGTTTATGTGACCTAGACTTCAAAATTTGGCTAAAATATCAAGATCATGTGGGTCTATAGACCAACATGTCCTGATCATTAGCAAGTTTCCAATAAAAATAGAAACCTGTTGAGCTAAATTATAGCGTTCGAGTCTTTTCGAGTGTGTATTATTCGAATGTACACTCGAAATTGCTCTCTAAGGAGAAAATTCGTGTTTATGAGGCCTAGGGTTCAAAACTTGGCTAAAATATCAAGATCATGTGGGTCTATAGACCAACATGTCTTGATAATTAGCATTTTTTCAATCAAAATAGACACCTCTTGAGATAAATTATAGCGTTCGAGTCTTTTCGAGTGTGTATTTTTCGAATGTACACTCGAAACTGCTCTAAGTAGAAAAATCTTGTTTATGTGGCCTGGACTTCAAAATTTGGATAAAATATCAAGATCATGTGGGTCTATAGACCAACAGGTCCTGATCAATAGCATGTTTTCAATCAAAATAGACACCTCTTGAGATAAATTATAGCGTTCGAGTCTTTTCGAGTGTGTATTTTTCGAATGTACACTCGAAACTGCTCTAAGTAGACAAATCTTGTTTATGAGGCCTAGATTTCAAAATTTTGCTAAAATATCAAGATCATCTGGATCTATAGACCAACATGTCCTGATCATTAGCATGTTTCCAATTAAAATAGAAACCTGTTGAGCTAAATTATAGCGTTCGAGTCTTTTCGAGTGTGTATTATTCGAATGTACACTCGAAACTGCTCTAAGTAGAAAATCCGTGTTTATGAGGCCTAGGCTTCAAAACTTGGATAAAATATCAAGATCATGTGGGTCTATAGACCAACATGTCCTGATAATTAGCATGTTTTCAATCAAAATAGACACCTCTTGAGCTAAATTATAGCGTTCGAGTCTTTTCGAGTGTGTATTTTTCGAATATACACTCGAAACTGCTCTAAGTAGAAAATTCGTGTGTATGAGGCCTAGGCTTCAAACCTTGGCTAAAATATCAAGATCATGTGGGTCTATAGACCAACATGTCCTGATAATTAGCATGTTTTCAATTAAAATAGACATATTTTGAGATAAATTATAACGTTCGAGTCTTTTCGAGTGTGTATTTTTCGAATGTACACTCGAAACTGCTCTAAGTAGACAAATCTTGTTTATGAGGCCCAGACTTCAAAATTTAGTTAAAATATCAAGATCATCTGGGTCTATAGACCAACATGTCCTGATCATTAGCATGTTTCCAATAAAAATAGACACCGGTTGAGCTAAATTATAGCGTTCGAGTCTTTTCGAGTGTCTATTATTTGAATGTACACTCGAAACTGCTCTAAGTAGAAAATTCGTGTTTATGAGGCCTAGCCTTCAAAACTTGGCCAACATATGAAGATCATGCGTGTCAATAGACCAACATGTCCTGATCAATAGCATGTTTTCAATCAAAATAGACACCCCTTGAGCTAAATTATAGCGTTCGAGTCTTTTCGAGTGTGTATTTTTCGAATGTACAGTCGAAACTGCTCTAAGTAGAAAAATCTTGTTTATGTGGCCTAGACTTCAAAATTTGGCTAAAATATCAAGATCATGTGGGTCTATAGACCAACATGTCCTGATCATTAGCATGTTTCCAATAAAAATAGACACCGGTTGAGCTAAATTATAGCGTTCGAGTCTTTTCGAGTGTCTATTATTTGAATGTACACTCGAAACTGCTCTAAGTAGAAAATTCGTGTTTATGAGGCCTAGCCTTCAAAACTTAGCTAACATATGAAGATCATGCGGGTCAATAGACCAACATGTCCTGATCAATAACATGTTTTCAATCAAAATAGACACCTCTTGAGCTAAATTATAGCGTTCGAGTCTTTTCGAGTGTGTATTTTTCGAATGTACACTCGAAACTGCTCTAAGTAGACAAATCTTGTTTATGAGGCCTAGATTTCAAAAATTTTCTAAAATATCAAGATCATCTGGGTCTATAGACCAACATGTCCTGATAATTAGCATTTTTTCAATCAAAATAGACACCTCTTGAGCTAAATTATAGCGTTCGAGTCTTTTCGAGTGTGTATTTTTCGAATGTACACTCGAAACTGCTCTAAGTAGAAAAATCTTGTTTATGTGGCCTAGACTTCAAAATTAGGCTAAAATATCAAGATCATGTAGGTCTATAGACCAACATGTCCTGATCATTAGCATGTTTCCAATCAAAATAGACACCTCTTGAGCTAAATTATAGCGTTCGAGTCTTTTCGAGTGTGTATTTTTCGAATATACACTCGAAACTGATCTAAGTAGAAAATTCGTCTGTATGAAGCCTAGGCTTCAAAACTTGGCTAAAATATGAAGATCGTGTGGGTCTATAGACCAACATGTCCTGATAATTAGCATGTTTTCAATCAAAATAGACACCTCTTGAGCTAAATTATAGCGTTCGAGTCTTTTCGAGTGTGTATTTTTCGAATGCACAGTCGAAACTGCTCTACGTAGAAAAATCTTGTTTATGTGGCCTAGACTTCAAAATTTGGCTAAAATATCAAGATCATGTGGGTCTATAGACCAACATGTCCTGATCATTAGCATGTTTCCAATAAAAATAGACACCGGTTGAGCTAAATTATAGCGTTCGAGTCTTTTCGAGTGTCTATTATTTGAATGTACACTCGAAACTGCTCTAAGTAGAAAATTCGTGTTTATGAGGTCTAGCCTTCAAAACTTGGCTAACATATGAAGATCATGCGGGTCAATAGACCAACATGTCCTGATCAATAGCATGTTTTCAATCAAAATAGACACCTCTTGAGATAAATTATAGCGTTCGAGTCTTTTCGAGTGTGTATTATTCGAATGTACACTCGAAACTGCTCTTAGTAGAAAATTCGTGTTTATGAGGCCTAGGCTTCAAAACTTGGCCAAAATATCAAGATCATGTGGTTCTATAGACCAACATGTCCTGATAATTAGCATGTTTTCAATCAAAATAGACACCTCTTGAGCTAAATTATAGCGTTCGAGTCTTTTCGACTGTGTATTTTTCGAATGTACACTCGAAACTGCTCTAAGTAGAAAAATCTTGTTTATGTGGCCTAAACTTCAAAATTTGGCTAAAATATCAAGATCATGTGGGTCTATAGACCAACATGTCCTGATCAATAGCTTGTTTTCAATAAAAATAGACACCTTTTGAGCTAAATTATAGCGTTCGAGTCTTTTCGAGTGTGTATTTTTCGAGTGTACACTCGAAACTGCTCTAAGTAGAAAAATCTTGTTTATGTGGCCTAGACTTCAAAATTAGGCTAAAATATCAAGATCATGTAGGTATATAGACCAACATGTCCTGATCATTAGCATGTTTCCAATCAAAATAGACACCTCTTGAGCTAAATTATAGCGTTCGAGTCTTTTCGAGTGTGTATTTTTCGAATATACACTCGAAACTGCTCTAAGTAGAAAATTCGTGTGTATGAAGCCTAGGCTTCAAAAATTGGCTAAAATATCAAGATCATGTGGGTCTATAGACCAACATGTCCTGATAATTAGCATGTTTTCAATCAAAATAGACATCGGTTGAGCTAAATTATAGCGTTCGAGTCTTTTCGAGTGTGTGTTATTCGAATGTACACTCGAAACTGCTCTAAGTAGAAAATTCGTGTTTATGAGGCCTAGCCTTCAAAACTTGGATAACATATCAAGATCATGTGGGTCTATAGACCAACATGTCCTGATAATTAGCATGTTATCAATCAAAATAGACACCTCTTGAGCTAAATTATAGCGTTCGAGTCTTTTCGAGTGTGTATTTTTCGAATGTACACTCGAAACTGCTCTAAGTAGAAAAATCTTGTTTATGTGGCATGGACTTCAAAATTTGGATAAAATATCAAGATCATGTGGGTCTATAGACCAACATGTCCTGATCAATAACAGGTTTTCAATCAAAATAGACACCTCTTGAGATAAATTATAGCGTTCGAGTCTTTTCGAGTGTGTATTTTTCGAGTGTACACTCGAAACTGCTCTAAGTAGAAAAATCTTGTTTATGTGGCCTAGACTTCAAAATTAGGCTAAAATATCAAGATCATGTAGGTCTATAGACCAACATGTCCTGATCATTAGCATGTTTCCAATCAAAATAGACACGTCTTGAGCTAAATTATAGCGTTCGAGTCTTTTCGAGTGTGTATTTTTCGAATATACACTCGAAACTGCTCTAAGTAGAAAATTCGTGTGTATGAAGCCTAGGCTTCAAAACTTGGCTAAAATATCAAGATCATGTGGGTCTATAGACCAACATGTCCTGATAATTAGCATGTTTTCAATCAAAATAGACATCGGTTGAACTAAATTATAGCGTTCGAGTCTTTTCGAGTGTGTGTTATTCGAATGTACACTCGAAACTGCTCTAAGTAGAAAATTCGTGTTTATGAGGCCTAGCCTTTAAAACTTGGATAACATATCAAGATCATGTGGGTCTATAGACCAACATGTCCTGATAATTAGCATGTTTGCAATCAAAATAGACACCTCTTGAGCTAAATTATAGCGTTCGAGTCTTTTCGAGTGTGTATTTTTCGAATGTACACTCGAAACTGCTCTAAGTAGAAAAATCTTGTTTATGTGGCCTGGACTTCAAAATTTGGATAAAATATCAAGATCATGTGGGTCTATAGACTAACATGTCCTGATCAATAGCATGTTTTCAATCAAAATAGACACCTCTTGAGATAAATTATAGCGTTCGAGTTTTTTCGAGTGTGTATTTTTCGAATGTACACTCGAAACTGCTCTAAGTAGAAAAATCTTGTTTATGAGGCCTAGATTTCAAAATTTTGCTAAAATATCAAGATCATCTGGATCTATAGACCAACATGTCCTGATCATTAGCATGTTTCCAATAAAAATAGAAACCTGTTGAGCTAAATTATAGCGTTCGAGTCTTTTCGAGTGTGTATTATTCGAATGTACACTCGAAACTGCTCTAAGTAGAAAATCCGTGTTTATGAGGCCTAGGCTTCAAAACTTGGCTAAAATATCAAGATCATGTGGGTCTATAGACCAACATGTCCTGATAAATAGCTTGTTTTCAATAAAAATAGACACCTCTTGAGCTAAATTATAGCGTTCGAGTCTTTTCGAGTGTGTATTTTTCGAGTGTACACTCGAAACTGCTCTAAGTAGAAAATTCGTGTGTATGAAGCCTAGGCTTCAAAACTTGGCTAAAATATTAAGATCATGTGGGTCTATAGACCAACATGTCCTGATAATTAGCATGTTTTCAATCAAAATAGACATCGGTTGAGCTAAATTATAGCGTTCGAGTCTTTTCGAGTGTGTGTTATTTGAATGTACACTCGAAACTGCTCTAAGTAGAAAATTCGTGTTTATGAGGCCTAGCCTTCAAAACTTGGCTAACATATGAAGATCATGCGGGTCAATAGACCAACATGTCCTGATCAATAGCATGTTTTCAATCAAAAAAGACACCTCTTGAGCTAAATTATAGCGTTCGAGTCTTTTCAAGTGTGTATTTTTCGAATATACACTCGAAACTGCTCTAAGTAGAAAATTCGTGTGTATGAAGCCTAGGCTTCAAAACTTGGCTAAAATATCAAGATCATGTGGGTCTATAGACCAACATGTCCTGATAATTAGCATGTTTTCAATCAAAATAGACATCGGTTGAGCTAAATTATAGCGTTCGAGTCTTTTCGAGTGTGTGTTATTCGAATGTACACTCGAAACTGCTCTAAGTAGAAAATTCGTGTTTATGAGGCCTAGCCTTCAAAACTTGGATAACATATCAAGATCATGTGGGTCTATAGACCAGCATGTCCTGATAATTAGCATGTTTTCAATCAAAATAGACACCTCTTGAGCTAAATTATAGCGTTCGAGTCTTTTCGAGTGTGTATTTTTCGAATGTACACTCGAAACTGCTCTAAGTAGAAAAATCTTGTTTATGTGGCCTAGACTTCAAAATTAGGCTAAAATATCAAGATCATGTAGGTCTATAGACCAACATGTCCTGATCATTAGCATGTTTCCAATCAAAATAGACATCTCTTGAGCTAAATTATAGCGTTCGAGTCTTTTCGAGTGTGTATTTTTCGAATATACACTCGAAACTGCTCTAAGTAGAAAATTCGTGTGTATGAAGCCTAGGCTTCAAAACTTGGCTAAAATATCAAGATCATGTGGGTCTATAGACCAACATGTCCTGATAATTAGCATGTTTTCAATCAAAATAGACATCGGTTGAGCTAAATTATAGCGTTCGAGTCTTTTCGAGTGTGTGTTATTCGAATGTACACTCGAAACTGCTCTAAGTAGAAAATTCGTGTTTATGAGGCTTAGTCTTCAAAACTTGGATAACATATCAAGATCATGTGGGTCTATAGACCAACATGTCCTGATAATTAGCATGTTTTCAATCAAAATAGACACCTCTTGAGCTAAATTATAGCGTTCGAGTCTTTTCGAGTGTGTATTTTTCGAATGTACACTCGAAACTGCTCTAAGTAGAAAAATCTTGTTTATGTGGCCTGGACTTCAAAATTTGGATAAAATATCAAGATCATGTGGGTCTATAGACCAACATGTCCTGATCAATAACAGGTTTTCAATCAAAATAGACACCTCTTGAGATAAATTATAGCGTTCGAGTCTTTTCGAGTGTGTATTTTTCGAGTGTACACTCGAAACTGCTCTAAGTAGAAAAATCTTGTTTATGTGGCCTAGACTTCAAAATTAGGCTAAAATATCAAGATCATGTGGGTCTATAGACCAACATGTCCTGATCATTAGCATGTTTCTAATCAAAATAGACACCTCTTGAGCTAAATTATAGCGTTCGAGTCTTTTCGAGTGTGTATTTTTCGAATATACACTCGAAACTGCTCTAAGTAGAAAATTCGTGTGTATGAAGCCTAGGCTTCAAAACTTGGCTAAAATATCAAGATCATGTGGGTCTATAGACCAACATGTCCTGATAATTTGCATGTTTTCGATCAAAATAGACATCGGTTGAGCTAAATTATAGCGTTCGAGTCTTTTTGAGTGTGTGTTATTCGAATGTACACTCGAAACTGCTCTAAGTAGAAAATTCGTGTTTATGAGGCCTAGCCTTCAAAACTTGGATAACATATCAAGATCATGTGGGTCTATAGACCAGCATGTCCTGATAATTAGCATGTTTTCAATCAAAATAGACACCTCTTGAGCTAAATTATAGCGTTCGAGTCTTTTCGAGTGTGTATTTTTCGAATGTACACTCGAAACTGCTCTAAGTAGAAAAATCTTGTTTATGTGGCCTGGACTTCAAAATTTGGATAAAATATAAAGATCATGTGGGTCTATAGACCAACATGTCCTGATCAATAACATGTTTTCAATCAAAATAGACACCTCTTGAGATAAATTATAGCGTTCGAGTCTTTTCGAGTGTGTATTTTTCGAATGTACACTCGAAACTGCTTTAAGTAGACAAATCTTGTTTATGAGGCCTAGATTTCAAAATTTTGCTAAAATATCAAGATCATGTGGGTCTATAGACCAACATGTCCTGATAATTAGCATGTTTCCAATAAAAATAGAAACCTGTTGAGCTAAATTATAGCGTTCGAGTCTTTTCGAGTGTGTATTTTTCGAGTGTACACTCGAAACTGCTCTCTAAGTAGAAAATTCGTGTTTATGAGGCCTAGGGTTCAAAACTTGGCTAAAATATCAAGATCATGTGGGTCTATAGACCAACATGTCCTGATAATTAGCATGTTTTCAATCAAAATAGACACCTCTTGAGCTAAATTATAGCGTTCGAGTCTTTTCGAGTGTGTATTATTCGAATGTACACTCGAAACTGCTCTCTAAGTAGAAAATTCGTGTTTATGAGGCCTAGCCTTCAAAACTTGGATAACATATCAAGATCATGTGGGTCTATAGACCAACATGTCCTGATAAATAGCTTGTTTTCAATAAAAATAGACACCTCTTGAGCTAAATTATAGCGTTCGAGTCTTTTCGAGTGTGTATTTTTCGAGTGTACACTCGAAACTGCTCTAAGTAGAAAAATCTTGTTTATGTGCCCTAGACTTCAAAATTAGGCTAAAATATCAAGATCATGTAGGTCTATAGGCCAACATGTCCTGATCATTAGCATGTTTCCAATCAAAATAGACACCTCTTGAGCTAAATTATAGCGTTCGAGTCTTTTCGAGTGTGTATTTTTCGAATATACACTCGAAACTGCTCTAAGTAGAAAATTCGTGTGTATGAAGCCTAGGCTTCAAAACTTGGCAAAAATATCAAGATCATGTGGGTCTATAGACCAACATGTCCTGAAAATTAGCATGTTTTCAATCAAAATAGACATCGGTTGAGCTAAATTATAGCGTTCGAGTCTTTTCGAGTGTGTGTTATTTGAATGTACACTCGAAACTGCTCTAAGTAGAAAATTCGTGTTTATGAGGCCTAGCCTTCAAAACTTGGCTAACATATGAAGATCATGCGGGTCAATAGACCAACATGTCCTGATCAATAGCATGTTTTCAATCAAAAAAGACACCTCTTGAGCTAAATTATAGCGTTCGAGTCTTTTCGAGTGTGTATTTTTCGAATATACACTCGAAACTGCTCTAAGTAGAAAATTCGTGTGTATGAAGTCTAGGCTTCAATACTTGGCTAAAATATCAAGATCATGTGGGTCTATAGACCAACATGTCCTGATAATTAGCATGTTTTCAATCAAAATAGACATCGGTTGAGCTAAATTATAGCGTTCGAGTCTTTTCGAGTGTGTGTTATTCGAATGTACACTCGAAACTGCTCTAAGTAGAAAATTCGTGTTTATGAGGCCTAGCCTTCAAAACATGGATAACATATCAAGATCATGTGGGTCTATAGAACAACATGTCCTGATAATTAGTTGGTTTTCAATCAAAATAGACACCTCTTGAGCTAAATTATAGCGTTCGAGTCTTTTCGAGTGTGTATTTTTCGAATGTACACTCGAAACTGCTCTAAGTAGAAAAATCTTGTTTATGTGGCCTGGACTTCAAAATTTGGATAAAATATCAAGATCATGTGGGTCTATAGACCAACATGTCCTGATCAATAGCATGTTTTCAATCAAAATAGACACCTCTTGAGATAAATTATAGCGTTCGAGTCTTTTCGAGTGTGTATTTTTCGAATGTACACTCGAAACTGCTCTAAGTAGACAAATCTTGTTTATGAGGCCTAGATTTCAAAATTTTGCTAAAATATCAAGATCATCTGGATCTATAGACCAACATGTCCTGATCATTAGCATGTTTCCAATAAAAATAGAAACCTGTTGAGCTAAATTATAGCGTTCGAGTCTTTTCGAGTGTGTATTATTCGAATGTACACTCGAAACTGCTCTAAGTAGAAAATCCGTGTTTATGAGGCCTAGGCTTCAAAACTTGGCTAAAGTATCAAGATCATGTGGGTCTATAGACCAACATGTCCTGATCAATAGCTTTTTTTCAATAAAAATAGACACCTCTTGAGCTAAATTATAGCGTTCGAGTCTTTTCGAGTGTGTATTTTTCGAGTGTACACTCGAAACTGCTCTAAGTAGAAAAATCTTGTTTATGTGGCCTAGACTTCAAAATTAGGCTAAAATATCAAGATCATGTAGGTCTATAGACCAACATGTCCTGATCATTAGCATGTTTCCAATCAAAATAGACACCTCTTGAGCTAAATTATAGCGTTCGAGTCTTTTCGAGTGTGTATTTTTCGAATATACACTCGAAACTGCTCTAAGTAGAAAATTCGTGTGTATGAAGCCTAGGCTTCAAAACTTGGCTAAAATATCAAGATCATGTGGGTCTATAGACCAACATGTCCTGATAATTAGCATGTTTTCAATCAAAATAGACATCGGTTGAGCTAAATTATAGCGTTCGAGTCTTTTCGAGTGTGTGTTATTTGAATGTACACTCGAAACTGCTCTAAGTAGAAAATTCGTGTTTATGAGGCCTAGACTTCAAAACTTGGCTAACATATAAAGATCATGCGGGTCAATAGACCAACATGTCCTGATCAATAGCATGTTTTCAATCAAAAAAGACACCTCTTGAGCTAAATTATAGCGTTCGAGTCTTTTCGAGTGTGTATTTTTCGAATGTACACTCGAAACTGCTCTAAGTAGACAAATCTTGTTTATGAGGCCTAGATTTCAAAATTTTGCTAAAATATCAAGATCATCTGGGTCTATAGACCAACATGTCCTGATCATTAGCATGTTTCCAATAAAAATAGAAACCTATTGAGCTAAATTATAGCGTTCGAGTCTTTTCGAGTGTGTATTATTCGAATGTACACTCGAAACTGCTCTAAGTAGAAAATTCGTGTTTATGAGGCCTAGGCTTCAAAACTTGGATAAAATATCAAGATCATGTGGGTCTATAGACCAACATGTCCTGATAAATAGCATGTTTTCAATCAAAATAGACACCTCTTGAGCTAAATAATAGCGTTCGAGTCTTTTCGAGTGTGTATTTTTCGAATGTACACTCGAAACTGCTCTAAGTAGACAAATCTTGTTTATGAGGCCTAGATTTCAAAATTTTGCTAAAATATCAAGATCATCTGGGTCTATAGACCAACATGTCCTGATCATTAGCATGTTTCCAATAAAAATAGAAACCTGTTGAGCTAAATTATAGCGTTAGAGTTTTTTCGAGTGTGTATTATATGAATGTACACTCGAAAATGCTCTAAGTAGAAAATTCGTGTTTATGAGTCCTAGCCTTCAAAACTTGGTTAACATATCAAGATCATGTGGGTCTATAGACCAACATGTCCTGATCAATAGCATGTTTTCAATCAAAATAGACACCTCTTGAGCTAAATTATAGCGTTCGAGTCTTTTCGAGTGTGTATTTTTCGAATGTACACTCGAAACTGCTCTAAGTAGACAAATCTTGTTTATGAGGCCTAGATTTCAAAATTTTGCTAAAATATCAAGATCATCTGGGTCTATAGACCAACATGTCCTGATCATTAGCATGTTTCCAATAAAAATAGAAACCTGTTGAGATAAATTATAGCGTTCGAGTCTTTTAGAGTGTGTATTATTCGAATGTACACTCGAAACTGCTCTAAGTAGAAAATTCGTGTTTATGAGGACTAGGATTCAAAACTTGGCTAAAATATCAAGATCATGTGGGTCCATAGACCAACATGTCCTTATAATTAGCATGTTTTCAATCAAAATAGACACCTCTTGAGCTAAATTATAGCGTTCGAGTCTTTTCGAGTGTGTATTTTTCGAATGTACACTCGAAACTGCTCTAAGTAGACAAATCTTGTTTATGAGGCCTAGATTTCAAAATTTTGCTAAAATATCAAGATCATCTGGGTCTATAGACCAACATTTCCTAATCATTAGCATGTTTCCAATAAAATAGAAACATGTTGATCTAAATTATAGCGTTCGAGTCTTTTCGATTGTGTATTTTTCGAATGTACACTCGAAACTGCTCTAAGTAGAAAAATCTTGTTTATGTGGCCTAGACTTCAAAATTTGGCTAAAATATCAAGATCATCTGGGTCTATAGACCAACATGACCTGATAATTAGCATGTTTTCAATCAAAATAGACACCTCTTGAGCTAAATTATAGCGTTCGAGTCTTTTCGAGTGTGTACTTTTCGAATGTACACTCGAAACTGCTCTAAGTAGACAAATCTTGTTTATGAGGCCTAGATTTCAAAATTTTGCTAAAATATCAAGATCATCTGGGTCTATAGACCAACATGTCCTGATCATTAGCATGTTTCCAATAAAATAGAAACCTGTTGAGCTAAATTATAGCGTTCGAGTCTTTTCGATTGTGTATTTTTCGAATGTACACTCGAAACTGCTCTAAGTAGAAAAATCTTGTTTATGTGGCCTAGACTTCAAAATTTGGCTAAAATATCAAGATCATGTGGGTCTATAGACCAACATGTCCTGATCATTAGCATGTTTCCAATCAAAATAGACACCTCTTGATCTAAATTATAGCGTTCGAGTCTTTTCGAGTGTGTATTTTTTGAATGTACACTTGAAACTGCTCTAAGTAGAAAAATCTTGTTTATGTGGCCTAGACTTCAAAATTTGGCTAAAATATCAAGATCATGTGGGTCTATAGGCCAACATGTCCTGATCAATAGCATGTTTTCAATCAAAATAGACACCTCTTGAGCTAAATTATAGCGTTCGAGTCTTTTCGAGTGTGTATTTTTTGAATGTACACTTGAAACTGCTCTAAGTAGAAAAATCTTGTGTATGTGGCCTAGACTTCAAAATTTGGCTAAAATATCAAGATCATGTGGGTCTATAGACCAACATGTCCTGATCAATAGCATGTTTTCAATCAAAATAGACACCTCTTGAGCTAAATTATAGCGTTCGAGTCTTTTCGAGTGTGTATTTTTCGAATGTACACTCGAAACTGCTCTAAGAAGACAAATCTTATTTATGAGGCCTAGACTTCAAAATTTAGCTAAAATATCAAGATCATCTGGGTCTATAGACCAACATGTCCTGATCATTAGCATGTTTCTAATAAAAATAGACACCGGTTGAGCTAAATTATAGCGTTCGAGTCTTTTCGAGTGTATATTATTTGAATGTACACTCGAAACTGCTCTAAGTAGAAAAATCTTGTTTATGTGGCCTAGACTTCAAAATTTGGATAAAATATCAAGATCATGTGGGTCTATCGACCAACATGTCCCGATAATTAACATGTTTACAATCAAAATAAACACCTCTTGAGCTAAATTATAGCGTTTGAGTCTTTTCGAGTGTGTATTTTTCGAATGTACACTCGAAACTGCTCTAAGTAGACAAATCTTGTTTATGAGGCCTAGACTTCAAAATTTAGATAAAATATCAAGATCATCTAGGTCTATAGACCAACATGTCCTGACCATTAGCATGTTTCCAATAAAAATAGACACCGGTTGAGCTAAACTATAGCGTTCGAATCTTTTCGAGTGTATATTATTTGAATGTACACTCGAAACTGCTCTAAGTAGAAAATTCGTGTTTATGTGGCCTAGACTTCAAAATTTGGCTAAAATATGAAGATCATGTGGGTCTATAGACCAACATGTCCTGATCAATAGCATGTTTACAATCAAAATAAACACCTCTTGAGCTAAATTGTAGTGTTCGAGTCTTTTCGAGTGTGTATTTTCCGAATGTACACTCGAAACTGCTCTAAGTAGAAAAATCTTGTTTATGTGGCCTAGACTTCAAAATTTGGCTAAAATATCAAGATCATGTAGGTCTATAGACCAACAAGTCCTGATCATTAGCATGGTTCCAATCAAAATAGACACCTCATGTATAAAATTATAGCGTTCTAGTCTTTTCGAGTGTGTATTTTTCGAATATACACTCGAAACTGCTCTAAGTAGAAAATTCGTGTGTATGAGGCCTAGGCTTCAAAACTTGGCTAAAATATCAAGATCATGTGGGTCTATATACCAACATGTCCTGATAATTAGCATGTTTTCAATCAAAATAGACATCTCTTGAGATAAATTATAGCGTTCGAGTCTTTACGAGTGTGTATTATTCGAATGTACACTCGAAACTGCTCTAAGTAGAAAATCCGTGTTTATGAGGCCTAGGCTTCAAAACTTGGATAAAATATCAAGATCATGTGGGTCTATAGACCAACATGTCCTGATAATTAGCATGTTTTCAATCAAAATAGACACCTCTTGAGCTAAATTATAGCGTTCGAGTCTTTTCGAGTGTGTATTTTTCGAATGTACACTCGAAACTGCTCTAAGTAGAAAAATCTTGTTTATGTGGCCTAGACTTCAAAATTTGGCTAAAATATCAAGATCATGTACGTCTATAGACCAACAAGTCCTGATCATTAGCATGTTTCCAATCAAAATAGACACCTCTTGAGCTAAATTATAGCGTTCGAGTCTTTTCGAGTGTGTATTTTTCGAATATACACTCGAAACTGCTCTAAGTAGAAAATTCGTGTGTATGAAGCCTAGGCTTCAAAACTTGGCTAAAATATCAAGATCATGTGGGTCTATAGACCAACATGTCCTGATAATTAGCATGTTTTCAATCAAAATAGACATCGGTTGAGCTAAATTATAGCGTTCGAGTCTTTTCGAGTGTGTGTTATTTGAATGTACACTCGAAACTGCTCTAAGTAGAAAATTCGTGTTTATGAGGCCTAGCCTTCAAAACTTGGCTAACATATGAAGATCATGCGGGTCAATAGACCAACATGTCCTGATCAATAGCATGTTTTCAATCAAAAAAGACACCTCTTGAGCTAAATTATAGCGTTCGAGTCTTTTCGAGTGTGTATTTTTCGAATGTACACTCGAAACTGCTCTAAGTAGACAAATCTTGTTTATGAGGCCTAGATTTCAAAATTTTGCTAAAATATCAAGATCATCTGGGTCTATAGACCAACATGTCCTGATCATTAGCATGTTTCCAATAAAAATAGAAACCTGTTGAGCTAAATTATAGCGTTCAAGTCTTTTCGAGTGTGTATTATTCGAATGTACACTCGAAACTGCTCTAAGTTGAAAATTCGTGTGTATGAGGCCTAGGCTTCAATACTTGGCTAAAATATCAAAATCATGTGGGTCTATAGACCAACATGTCCTGATAATTAGCATGTTTTCAATCAAAATAGACATATCTTGAGATAAATTATAACGTTCGAGTCTTTTCGAGTGTGTATTTTTCGAGTGTACACTCGAAACGGCTCTAAGTAGAAAAATCTTGTTTATGTGGCCTAGACTTCAAAATTAGGCTAAAATATCAAGATCATGTAGGTCTGTAGACCAACATGTCCTGATCATTAGCATGTTTCCAATCAAAATAGACACCTCTTAAGCTAAATTATAGCGTTCGAGTCTTTTCGAGTGTGTATTTTTCGAATATACACTCGAAACTGTTCTAAGTAGAAAATTCGTGTGTATGAGGCCTAGGCTTCAAAACTTGGCTAAATCATCAAGATCATGTGGGTCTATAGACTAACATGTCCTGATAATTAGCATGTTTTCAATCAAAATAGACATATCTTGAGATTAATTTTAAAGTTCGAGTTTCGAGTGTGTATTTTTCGAATGTACACTCGAAACTGCTCTAAGTAGACAAATCTTGTTTATGAGGCCTAGACTTCAAAATTTAGCTAAAATATCAAGATCATCTAGGTCAATAGACCAACATGTCCTGATCATTAGCATGTTTCCAATAAAAATAGACACCGGTTGAGCTAAATTATAGCGTTCGAGTCTTTTCTAGTGTCTATTATTTGAATGTACACTCGAAACTGCTCTAAGTAGAAAATTCGTGTTTATGAGGCCTAGCCTTCAAAACTTGGCTAACATATGAAGATCATGCGGGTCAATAGACCAACATGTCCTGATCAATAGCATGTTTTCAATCAAAATAGACACCTCTTGAGCTAAATTATAGCGTTCGAGTCTTTTCGAGTGTGTATTTTTAAAATGTACACTCGAAACTGCTCCAAGTAGACAAATCTTGTTTATGAGTCATAGATTTCAAAATTTTGCTAAAATGTCAAGATCATCTGGGTCTATAGACCAACATGTCCTGATCATTCGCATGTTTCCAATAAAAATAGACACCGGTTGAGCTAAATTATAGCGTTCGAGTCTTTTCGAGTGTGTATTATATGAATGTACACTCGAAACTGCTCTAAGTAGAAAATTCGTGTTTATGAGGCCTAGCCTTCAAAACATGGCTAACATATCAAGATCATGTGGGTCTATAGACCAACATGTCCTGATCAATAGCATGTTTTCAATCAAAATAGATACCTCTTGAGCTAAATTATAGCGTTCGAGTCTTTTCAAGTGTGTATTTTTAAAATGTACACTCGAAACTGCTCCAAGTAGACAAATCTTGTTTATGAGGCATAAATTTCAAAATTTTGCTAAAATGTCAAGATCATCTGGGTCTATAGACCAACATGTCCTGATCATTAGCATGTTTCCAATAAAAATAGAAACCTGTTGAGCTAAATTATAGCGTTCGAGTCTTTTCGAGTGTGTATTATTCGAATGTACACTCGAAACTGCTCTAAGTAGAAAATTCGTGTTTATGAGGCCTAGGCTTCAAAACTTGGCTAAAGTATCAAGATCATGTGGGTCTATAGACCAACATGTCCTGATAATTATCATGTTTTCAATCAAAATAGACACCTCTTGAGCTAAATTATAGCATTTGAGTCTTTTCGAGTGTGTATTTTTCGAATGTACAGTCGAAACTGCTCTAAGTAGAAAAATCTTGTTTATGTGGCCTAGACTTCAAAATTTGGCTAAAATATCAAGATCATGTGGGTCTATATTCCAACATGTCCTGATCATTAGCATGTTTCCAATCAAAATAGACACCTCTTGATCTAAATTATAGCGTTCGAGTCTTTTCGAGTGTGTATTTTTCGAATGTACACTCAAAACTGCTCTAAGTAGAAAATTCGTGTTTATGAGGCCTAGGCTTCAAAACTTGGCTAAAATATCAAGATCATGTGGGTCTATAGACCAACATGTCCTGATAATTAGCATGTTTTCAATCAAAATAGACATCGGTTGAGCTAAATTATAGCGTTCGAGTCTTTTCGAGTGTGTATTATTTGAATGTACACTCGAAACTGCTCTAAGTAGAAAATTCGTGTTTATGAGGCCTAGCCTTCAAAACTTGGATAACATATCAAGATCATGTGGGTCTATAGACCAACATGTCCTGATCAATCGCATGTTTTCAATCAAAATAGACACCTCTTGAGCTAAATTATAGCGTTCAAGTCATTTCGAGTGTGTATTTTTCGAATGTACACTCGAAACTTCTCTAAGTAGACAAATCTTATTTATGAGGCCTAGATTTCAAAATTTTGTTAAAATATCAAGATCGTGTGGGTCTATAGACCAACATGTCCTGATCATTAGCATGTTTCCAATAAAAATAGAAACCTGCTGAGCTAAATGATAGCGTTCGAGTCTTTTCGAGTGTGTATTATTCGAATGTACACTAGAAACTGCTCTAAGTAGAAAATTCGTGTTTATGAGGCCTAGGCTTCAAAACTTGGCTAAAATATCAAGATCATGTTGGTCTATAGACCAATATGTCCTGATAATTAGCATGTTTTCAATCAAAATAGACACCTCTTGAGCTAAATTATAGCGTTTGAGTCTTTTCGAGTGTGTATTTTTCGAATGTACAGTCGAAACTGCTCCAAGTAGAAAAATCTTGTTTATGTGGCCTAGACTTCAAAATTTGGCTAAAATATCAAGATCATGTGGGTCTATAGACCAACATGTCCTGATCATTAGCATGTTTCCGATAAAAATAGAAACCTGTTGAGCAAAATTATAGCGTTCGAGTCTTTTCGAGTGTGTATTATTCGAATGTACACTCGAAACTGCTCTCTAAGTAGAAAATTCGTGTTTATGAGGCCTAGGGTTCAAAACTTGGCTAAAATATCAAGATCATGTGGGTCTATAGACCAACATGTCCTGATAATTAGCATGTTTTCAATCAAAATAGACACCTCTTGAGCTAAATTATAGCGTTCGAGTCTTTTCGAGTGTGTATTATTCGAATGTACACTCGAAACTGCTCTCTAAGTAGAAAATTCGTGTTTATGAGGCCTAGCCTTCAAAACTTGGCTAACATATCAAGATCATGTGGGTCTATAGACCAACATGTCCTGATCAATAGCATGTTTTCAATCAAAATAGACACCTCTTGAGATAAATTATAGTGTTCGAGTCTTTTCGAGTGTGTATTTTTCGAATGTACACTCGAAACTGCTCTAAGTAGACAAATCTTGTTTATGAGGCCTAGATTTCAAAATTTTGCTAAAATATCAAGATCATCTGGATCTATAGACCAACATGTCCTGATAATTAGCATGTTTTCAATCAAAATAGACACCTCTTGAGCTAAATTATAGCGTTCGAGTCTTTTCGAGTGTGTATTTTTCGAATGTACACTCGAAACTGCTCTAAGTATAAAAATCTTGTTTATGTGGCCTAGACTTCAAAATTTGGCTAAAATATCAAGATCATGTGGGTCTATAGACCAACATGTCCTGATCATTAGCATGTTTCCAATCAAAATAGACACCTCTTGATCTAAATTATAGCGTTCGAGTCTTTTCGAGTGTGTATTTTTTGAATGTACACTTGAAACTGCTCTAAGTAGAAAAATCTTGTTTATGTGGCCTAGACTTCAAAATTTGGCTAAAATATCAAGATCATGTGGGTCTATAGACCCACATGTCCTGATCAATAGCATGTTTTCAATCAAAATAGACACCTCTTGAGCTAAATTATATCCTTCGAGTCTTTTCGAGTGTGTATTTTCCGAATGTACACTCGAAACTGCTCTAAGTAGAAAAATCTTGTTTATGTGGCCTAGACTTCAAAATTTGGCTAAAATATCAAGATCATGTGGGTCTATAGACCAACATGTCCTGATCAATAGCATGTTTTCAGTCAAAATAGACACCTCTTGAGCTAAATTATAGCGTTCGAGTCTTTTCGAGTGTGTATTATTCGAATGTACACTCGAAACTGCTCTAAGTAGAAAATTTGTGTTTATGAGGCCTAGGATTCAAAACTTGGCTAAAATATCAAGATCATGTGGGTCTATAGACCAACATGTCCTGATAATTAGCATGTTTTCAATCAAAACATACACCTCTTGAGCTAAATTATAGCGTTCGAGTCTTTTCGAGTGTGTATTTTTCGAATGTACAGTCGAAACTGCTCTAAGTAGAAAAATCTTGTTTATGTGGCCTAGACTTCAAAATTTGGCTAAAATATCAAGATCATGTGGGTCTATAGACCAACATGTCCTGATCATTAGCATGTTTCAAATCAAAATAGACACCTCTTGAGCTAAATTATAATGTTCTAGTCTTTTCGAGTGTGTATTTTTCGAATGTACACTCGAAACTGCTCTAAGTAGAAAAATCTTGTTTATGTGGCCTAGACTTCAAAATTTGGCTAAAATATCAAGATCATGTGGGTCTATAGACCAACATGTCCTGATCAATAGCATGTTTACAATCAAAATAGACACCCCTTGAGCTAAATTATAGCGTTCGAGTCTTTTCGATTGTGTATTTTTCGAATGTACACTCGAAACTGCTCTAAGTAGAAAAATCTTGTTTATGTGGCCTAGACTTCAAAATTTGGCTAAAATATCAAGATCATGTGGATCTATAGACCAACATGTCCTGATAATTAGCATGTTTTCAATCAAAATAGACATCTCTTGAGCTAAATTATAGCGTTCGAGTCTTTTCGAGTGTGTATTTTTTTAATGTACACTCGAAACTGCTCTAAGTAGAAAATTTGTGTTTATGAGGCCTAGGCTTCAAAACTTGGCTAAAATATCAAGATCATGTGGGTCTATAGACCAACATGTCCTGATAATTAGCATGTTTTCAATAAAAATAGACACCTCTTGAGCTAAATTATAGCGTTCGAGTCTTTTCGAGTATGTATTTTTCGAATGTACAGTCGAAACTGCTCTAAGTAGAAAAATCTTGTTTATGTGGCCTAGACTTCAAAATTTGGCTAAAATATCAAGATCATGTGGGTCTATAGACCAACATGTCCTGATCATTAGCATGTTTCCAATCAAAATAGACACCTCTTGATCTAAATTATAGCGTTCGAGCCTTTTCGAGTATGTATTTTTCGAATGTACAGTCGAAACTGCTCTAAGTAGAAAAATCTTGTTTATGTGGCCTAGACTTCAAAATTTGGCTAAAATATCAAGATCATGTGGGTCTATAGACCAACATGTCCTGATCATTAGCATGTTTCCAATCAAAATAGACACCTCTTGAGCTATATTATAGTGTTCTAGTCTTTTCGAGTGTGTATTTTTCGAATGTACACTCGAAACTGCTCTAAGTAGAAAAATCTTGTTTATGTGGCCTAGACTTCAAAATTTGGCTAAAATATCAAGATCTTGTGGGTCTATATACCAACATGTCCTGATCAATAGCATGTTTCCAATCAAAATAGACACCTCTGGAGCTAAATTATAGCGTTCGAGTCTTTTCGAATGTGTATTTTTCGAATGTACAGTCGAAACTGCTCTAAGTAGAAAAATCTTGTTTATGTGGCCTAGACTTCAAAATTTGGCTAAAATATCAAGATCATGTGGGTCTATAGACCAACATGTCCTGATCATTAGCATGTTTCCAATCAAAATAGACACCTCTGGAGCAAAATTATAGCGTTCGAGTCTTTTCGAATGTGTATTTTTCGAATGTACACTCGAAACTGCTCTAAGTAGAAAAATCTTGTTTATGTGGCCTAGACTTCAAAATTTGGATAAAATATCAAGATCATGTGGGTCTATAGACCAACATGTCCTGATCATTAGCATGTTTCCAATAAAAATAGAAACCTGTTGAGAAAAATTATAGCGTTCGAGTCTTTTCGAGTGTGTATTATTCGAATGTACACTCGAAATTGCTCTCTAAGTAGAAAATTCGTGTTTATGAGGCCTAGGGTTCAAAACTTGGCTAAAATATCAAGATCATGTGGGTCTATAGACCAACATGTCCTGATAATTAGCATGTTTTCAATCAAAATAGACACCTCTTGAGCTAAATTATAGCGTTTGAGTCTTTTCGAGTGTGTATTTTTCGAATGTACAGTCGAAACTGCTCTAAGTAGAAAAATCTTGTTTATGTGGCCTAGACTTCAAAATTTGGCTAAAATATCAAGATCATGTGGGTCTATAGACCAACATGTCCTGATCATTAGCATGTTTCCAATCAAAATAGACACCTCTTGATCTAAATTATAGCGTTCGAGTCTTTTCGAGTGTGTATTTTTCGAATGTACACTCAAAACTGCTCTAAGTAGAAAATTCGTGTTTATGAGGCCTAGGCTTCAAAACTTGGCTAAAATATCAAGATCATGTGGGTCTATAGACCAACATGTCCTGATAATTAGCATGTTTTCAATCAAAATAGACATCGGTTGAGCTAAATTATAGCGTTCGAGTCTTTTCGAGTGTGTATTATTTGAATGTACACTCGAAACTGCTCTAAGTAGAAAATTCGTGTTTATGAGGCCTAGCATTCAAAACTTGGATAACATATCAAGATCATGTGGGTCTATAGACCAACATGTCCTGATCAATCGCATGTTTTCAATCAAAATAGACACCTCTTGAGTTAAATTATAGCGTTCAAGTCATTTCGAGTGTGTATTTTTCGAATGTACACTCGAAACTTCTCTAAGTAGACAAATCTTATTTATGAGGCCTAGATTTCAAAATTTTGCTAAAATATCAAGATCGTGTGGGTCTATAGACCAACATGTCCTGATCATTAGCATGTTTCCAATAAAAATAGAAACCTGCTGAGCTAAATGATAGCGTTCGAGTCTTTTCGAGTGTGTATTATTCGAATGTACACTCGAAACTGCTCTAAGTAGAAAATTCGTGTTTATGAGGCCTAGGCTTCAAAACTTGGCTAAAATATCAAGATCATGTTGGTCTATAGACCAATATGTCCTGATAATTAGCATGTTTTCAATCAAAATAGACACCTCTTGAGCTAAATTATAGCGTTTGAGTCTTTTCGAGTGTGTATTTTTCGAATGTACAGTCGAAACTGCTCTAAGTAGAAAAATCTTGTTTATGTGGCCTAGACTTCAAAATTTGGCTAAAATATCAAGATCATGTGGGTCTATAGACCAACATGTCCTGATCATTAGCATGTTTCCAATAAAAATAGAAACCTGTTGAGCAAAATTATAGCGTTCGAGTCTTTTCGAGTGTGTATTATTCGAATGTACACTCGAAACTGCTCTCTAAGTAGAAAATTCGTGTTTATGAGGCCTAGGGTTCAAAACTTGGCTAAAATATCAAGATCATGTGGGTCTATAGACCAACATGTCCTGATAATTAGCATGTTTTCAATCAAAATAGACACCTCTTGAGCTAAATTATAGCGTTCGAGTCTTTTCGAGTGTGTATTATTCGAATGTACACTCGAAACTGCTCTCTAAGTAGAAAATTCGTGTTTATGAGGCCTAGCCTTCAAAACTTGGCTAACATATCAAGATCATGTGGGTCTATAGACCAACATGTCCTGATCAATAGCATGTTTTCAATCAAAATAGACACCTCTTGAGATAAATTATAGCGTTCGAGTCTTTTCGAGTGTGTATTTTTCGAATGTACACTCGAAACTGCTCTAAGTAGACAAATCTTGTTTATGAGGCCTAGATTTCAAAATTTTGCTAAAATATCAAGATCATCTGGATCTATAGACCAACATTTCCTGATCATAAGCATGTTTCCAATAAAAATAGAAACCTGTTGAGCTAAATTATAGCGTTCGAGTCTTTTCGAGTGTGTATTATTCGAATGTACACTCGAAACTGCTCTAAGTAGAAAATCCGTGTTTATGAGGCCTAGGCTTCAAAACTTGGATAAAATATCAAGATCATGTGTGTCTATAGACCAACATGTCCTGATAATTAGCATGTTTTCAATCAAAATAGACACCTCTTGATCTAAATTATAGCGTTCGAGTCTTTTCGAGTGTGTATTTTTCGAATATACACTCGAAACTGCTCTAAGTAGAAAATTCGTGTGTATGAGGCCTAGGCTTCAAAACTTGGCTAAAATATCAAGATCATGTGGGTCTATATAACAACATGTCCTGATAATTAGCATTTTTTCAATCAAAATAGACACCTCTTGAGCTAAATTATAGCGTTCTAGTCTTTTCGAGTGTGTATTTTTCGAATGTACACTCGAAACTGCTCTAAGTAGAAAAATCTTGTTTATGTGGCCTAGACTTCAAAATTTGGCTAAAATATCAAGATCATGTGGGTCTATAGACCAACATGTCCTGATCATTAGCATGTTTCCAATCAAAATAGACACCTCTTGATCTAAATTATAGCGTTATAGTCTTTTCGAGTGTGTATTTTTCGAATGTACACTCGAAACTGCTCTAAGTAGAAAATTTGTGTTTATGAGGCCTAGGATTCAAAATTTGGCTAAAATATCAAGATCATGTGGGTCTATAGACCAACATGTCCTGATCATTAGCATGTTTCCAATCAAAATAGACACCTCTTGAGCTAAATTATAGCGTTCTAGTCTTTTCGAGTGTGTATTTTTCGAATGTACACTCGAAACTGCTCTAAGTAGAAAATTTGTGTTTATGAGGCCTAGGCTTCAAAACTTGGCTAAAATATCAAGATCATGTGGGTCTATAGACCAACATGTCCTGATAATTAGCATGTTTTCAATCAAAATAGACATCTCTGGAGCTAAATTATAGCGTTCGAGTCTTTTCGAGTGTGTATTATTCGAATGTACACTCGAAACTGCTCTAAGTAGAAAATTCGTGTTTATGAGGCCTAGGCTTCAAAACTTGGCTAAAATATCAAGATCATGTGGGTCTATAGACCAACATGTCCTGATAATTAGCATGTTTTCAATCAAAATAGACATCGGTTGAGCTAAATTATAGCGTTCGAGTCTTTTCGAGTGTGTATTATTTGAATGTACACTCGAAACTGCTCTAAGTAGAAAATTCGTGTTTATGAGGCCTTGCCTTCAAACCTTGGATAACATATCAAAATCATGTGGGTCTATAGACCAACATGTCCTGATCAATAGCATGTTTTCAATCAAAATAGACACCTCTTGAGCTAAATTATAGCGTTCGAGTCTTTTCGAGTATGTATTTTTCGAATGTACAGTCGAAACTGCTCTAAGTAGAAAAATCTTGTTTATGTGGCCTAGACTTCAAAATTTGGCTAAAATATCAAGATCATGTGGGTCTATAGACCAACATGTCCTGATCATTAGCATGTTTCCAATCAAAATAGACACCTCTTGATCTAAATTATAGCGTTCGAGCCTTTTCGAGTATGTATTTTTCGAATGTACAGTCGAAACTGCTCTAAGTAGAAAAATCTTGTTTATGTGGCCTAGACTTCAAAATTTGGCTAAAATATCAAGATCATGTGGGTCTATAGACCAACATGTCCTGATCATTAGCATGTTTCCAATCAAAATAGACACCTCTTGATCTAAATTATAGCGTTCTAGTCTTTTCGAGTGTGTATTTTTCGAATGTACACTCGAAACTGCTCTAAGTAGAAAAATCTTGTTTATGTGGCATAGATTTCAAAATTTGGCTAAAATATCAAGATCATGTGGGTCTATAGACCAACATGTCCTGATCAATAGCATGTTTTCAATCAAAATAGACACCTCTTGAGCTAAATTATAGCGTTCGAGTCTTTTCGAGTGTGTATCTTTCGAATGTACACTCGAAACTGCTCTAAGTAGAAAAATCTTGTTTATGTGGCCTAGACTTCAAAATTTGGCTAAAATATCAAGATCATGTGGGTCTGTAGACCAACATGTCCTGATCAATAGCATGTTTTCAATCAAAATAGACACCTCTTGAGCTAAATTATAGCGTTCGAGTCTTTTCGAGTGTGTATTTTTCGAATGTACACTCGAAACTGCTCTAAGTAGAAAAATCTTGTTTATGTGGCCTAGACTTCAAAATTTGGCTAAAATATCAAGATCATGTAGGTCTATAGACCAACATGTCCTGATCATTAGCATGTTTCCAATCAAAATAGACACCTCTTGAGCTAAATTATAGCGTTCGAGTCTTTTCGAGTGTGTATCTTTCGAATGTACACTCGAAACTGCTCTAAGTAGAAAAATCTTGTTTATGTCGCCTAGACTTCAAAATTTGGCTAAAATATCAAGATCATGTAGGTCTATAGACCAACATGTCCTGATCATTAGCATGTTTCCAATCAAAATAGACACCTCTTGAGCTAAATTATAGCGTTCGAGTCTTTTCGAGTGTGTATTTTTCGAATATACACTCGAAACTGCTCTAAGTAGAAAATTCGTGTGTATGAGGCCTAGGCTTCAAAACTTGGCTAAAATATCAAGATCATGTGGGTCTATAGACCAACATGTCCTGATAATTAGCATGTTTTCAATCAAAATAAACATCTCTTGAGATAAATTATAACGTTCGAGTCTTTTCGAGTGTGTATTTTTCGAATGTACACTCGAAACTGCTCTAAGAAGACAAATCTTGTTTATGAGGCCTAGACTTCAAAATTTAGCTAAAATATCAAGATCATCTGGGTCTATAGACCAACATGTCCTGATCATTAGCATGTTTCCAATAAAAATAGACACCGGTTGAGCTAAATTATAGCGTTCGAGTCTTTTCGAGTGTATATTACTTGAATGTACACTCGAAACTGCTCTAAGTAGAAAAATCTTGTTTATGTGGCCTAGACTTCAAAATTTGGCTAAAATATCAAGATCCATGTTGGTCTATAGACCAACATGTCCTGATCATTAGCATGGTTCCAATCAAAATAGACACCTCTTGTGCTAAATTATAGCGTTCTAGTCTTTTCGAGTG
Source organism: Papaver somniferum (assembly GCF_003573695.1). Taxonomy (NCBI): domain Eukaryota; kingdom Viridiplantae; phylum Streptophyta; class Magnoliopsida; order Ranunculales; family Papaveraceae; genus Papaver; species Papaver somniferum. Next base: position 136,103 of record NW_020619825.1, read on the forward strand.
TTTATTTTTCGAATATACACTCGAAACTGCTCTAAGTAGAAAATTCGTGTGTATGAGGCCTAGGCTTCAAAACTTGGCTAAAATATCAAGATCATGTGGGTCTATAGACCAACATGTCCTGATAATTAGCATGTTTCCAATAAAAATAGAAACCTGTTGAGCTAAATTATAGCGTTCGAGTCTTTTCGAGTGTGTATTTTTCGAGTGTACACTCGAAACTGCTCTCTAAGTAGAAAATTCGTGTTTATGAGGCCTAGGGTTCAAAACTTGGCTAAAATATCAAGATCATGTGGGTCTATAAACCAACATGTCCTGATAATTAGCATGTTTTCAATCAAAATAGACACCTCTTGAGCTAAATTATAGCGTTCGAGTCTTTTCGAGTGTGTATTATTCGAATGTACACTCGAAACTGCTCTCTAAGTAGAAAATTCGTGTTTATGAGGCCTAGCCTTCAAAACTTGGATAACATATCAAGATCATGTGGGTCTATAGACCAACATGTCCTGATAAATAGCTTGTTTTCAATAAAAATAGACACCTCTTGAGCTAAATTATAGCGTTCGAGTCTTTTCGAGTGTGTATTTTTCAAGTGTACACTCGAAACTGCTCTAAGTAGAAAAATCTTGTTTATGTGGCCTAGACTTCAAAATTAGGCTAAAATATCAAGATCATGTAGGTCTATAGACCAACATGTCCTGATCATTAGCATGTTTCCAATCAAAATAGACACCTCTTGAGCTAAATTATAGCGTTCGAGTCTTTTCGAGTGTGTATTTTTCGAATATACACTCGAAACTGCTCTAAGTAGAAAATTCGTGTGTATGAAGCCTAGGCTTCAAAACTTGGCTAAATTATCAAGATCATGTGGGTCTATAGACCAACATGTCCCGAAAATTAGCATGTTTTCAATCAAAATAGACATCGGTTGAGCTAAATTATAGCGTTCGAGTCTTTTCGAGTGTGTGTTATTAGAATGTACACTCGAAACTGCTCTAAGTAGAAAATTCGTGTTTATGAGGCCTAGCCTTCAAAACTTGGCTAACATATGAAGATCATGCGGGTCAATAAACCAACATGTCCTGATCAATAGCATGTTTTCAATCAAAAAATACACCTCTTGAGCTAAATTATAGCGTTCGAGTCTTTTCGAGTGTGTATTTTTCGAATATACACTCGAAACTGCTCTAAGTAGAAAATTCGTGTGTATGAAGCCTAGGCTTCAAAACTTGGCTAAAATATCAAGATCATGTGGGTCTATAGACCAACATGTCCTGATAATTAGCATGTTTTCAATCAAAATAGACATCGGTTGAGCTAAATTATAGCGTTCGAGTCTTTTCGAGTGTGTGTTATTCGAATGTACACTCGAAACTGCTCTAAGTAGAAAATTCGTGTTTATGAGGCCTAGCCTTCAAAACTTGGATAACATATCAAGATCATGTGGGTCTATAGAACAACATGTCCTGATAATTAGCATGTTTTCAATCAAAATAGACACCTCTTGAGCTAAATTATAGCGTTCGAGTCTTTTCGAGTGTGTATTTTTCGAATGTACACTCGAAACTGCTCTAAGTAGAAAAATCATGTTTATGTGGCCTGGACTTCAAAATTTGGATAAAATATCAAGATCATGTGGGTCTATAGACCAACATGTCCTGATCAATAGCATGTTTTCAATCAAAATAGACACCTCTTGAGATAAATTATAGCGTTCGAGTCTTTTCGAGTGTGTATTTTTCGAATGTACACTCGAAACTGCTCTAAGTAGACAAATCTTGTTTATGAGGCCTAGATTTCAAAATTTTGCTAAAATATCAAGATCATCTGGATCTATAGACCAACATGTCCTGATCATTAGCATGTTTCCAATAAAAATAGAAACCTGTTGAGCTAAATTATAGCGTTCGAGTCTTTTCGAGTGTGTATTATTCGAATGTACACTCGAAACTGCTCTAAGTAGAAAATCCGTGTTTATGAGGCCTAGGCTTCAAAACTTGGCTAAAGTATCAAGATCATGTGGGTCTATAGACCAACATGTCCTGATCAATAGCTTTTTTTCAATAATAATAGACACCTCTTGAGCTAAATTATAGCGTTCGAGTCTTTTCGAGTGTGTATTTTTCGAGTGTACACTCGAAACTGCTCTAAGTAGAAAAATCTTGTTTATGTGGCCTAGACTTCAAAATTAGGCTAAAATATCAAGATCATGTAGGTCTATAGACCAACATGTCCTGATCATTAGCATGTTTCCAATCAAAATAGACACCTCTTGAGCTAAATTATAGCGTTCGAGTCTTTTCGAGTGTGTATTTTTCGAATATACACTCGAAACTGCTCTAAGTAGAAAATTCGTGTGTATGAAGCCTAGGCTTCAAAACTTGGCTAAAATATCAAGATCATGTGGGTCTATAGACCAACATGTCCTGATAATTAGCATGTTTTCAATCAAAATAGACATCGGTTGAGCTAAATTATAGCGTTCGAGTCTTTTCGAGTGTGTGTTATTTGAATGTACACTCGAAACTGCTCTAAGTAGAAAATTCGTGTTTATGAGGCCTAGACTTCAAAACTTGGCTAACATATAAAGATCATGCGGGTCAATAGACCAACATGTCCTGATCAATAGCATGTTTTCAATCAAAAAAGACACCTCTTGAGCTAAATTATAGCGTTCGAGTCTTTTCGAGTGTGTATTTTTCGAATGTACACTCGAAACTGCTCTAAGTAGACAAATCTTGTTTATGAGGCCTAGATTTCAAAATTTTGCTAAAATATCAAGATCATCTGGGTCTATAGACCAACATGTCCTGATCATTAGCATGTTTCCAATAAAAATAGAAACCTATTGAGCTAAATTATAGCGTTCGAGTCTTTTCGAGTGTGTATTATTCGAATGTACACTCGAAACTGCTCTAAGTAGAAAATTCGTGTTTATGAGGCCTAGGCTTCAAAACTTGGATAAAATATCAAGATCATGTGGGTCTATAGACCAACATGTCCTGATAAATAGCATGTTTTCAATCAAAATAGACACCTCTTGAGCTAAATAATAGCGTTCGAGTCTTTTCGAGTGTGTATTTTTCGAATGTACACTCGAAACTGCTCTAAGTAGACAAATCTTGTTTATGAGGCCTAGATTTCAAAATTTTGCTAAAATATCAAGATCATCTGGGTCTATAGACCAACATGTCCTGATCATTAGCATGTTTCCAATAAAAATAGAAACCTGTTGAGCTAAATTATAGCGTTAGAGTTTTTTCGAGTGTGTATTATATGAATGTACACTCGAAAATGCTCTAAGTAGAAAATTCGTGTTTATGAGTCCTAGCCTTCAAAACTTGGTTAACATATCAAGATCATGTGGGTCTATAGACCAACATGTCCTGATCAATAGCATGTTTTCAATCAAAATAGACACCTCTTGAGCTAAATTATAGCGTTCGAGTCTTTTCGAGTGTGTATTTTTCGAATGTACACTCGAAACTGCTCTAAGTAGACAAATCTTGTTTATGAGGCCTAGATTTCAAAATTTTGCTAAAATATCAAGATCATCTGGGTCTATAGACCAACATGTCCTGATCATTAGCATGTTTCCAATAAAAATAGAAACCTGTTGAGATAAATTATAGCGTTCGAGTCTTTTAGAGTGTGTATTATTCGAATGTACACTCGAAACTGCTCTAAGTAGAAAATTCGTGTTTATGAGGACTAGGATTCAAAACTTGGCTAAAATATCAAGATCATGTGGGTCCATAGACCAACATGTCCTTATAATTAGCATGTTTTCAATCAAAATAGACACCTCTTGAGCTAAATTATAGCGTTCGAGTCTTTTCGAGTGTGTATTTTTCGAATGTACACTCGAAACTGCTCTAAGTAGACAAATCTTGTTTATGAGGCCTAGATTTCAAAATTTTGCTAAAATATCAAGATCATCTGGGTCTATAGACCAACATTTCCTAATCATTAGCATGTTTCCAATAAAATAGAAACATGTTGATCTAAATTATAGCGTTCGAGTCTTTTCGATTGTGTATTTTTCGAATGTACACTCGAAACTGCTCTAAGTAGAAAAATCTTGTTTATGTGGCCTAGACTTCAAAATTTGGCTAAAATATCAAGATCATGTGGTCTATAGACCAACATGTCCTGATCAATAGCATGTTTACAATCAAAATAGACACTTCTTGAGCTAAATTATAGCGTTCGAGTCTTTTCGAGTGTGTATTTTTCTAATGTACACTCAAAACTGCTCTAAGTAGAAAAATCTTGTTTATGTGGCCTAGACTTCAAAATTTGGCTAAAATATCAAGATCATGTGGGTCTATAGACCAACATGTCCTGATAATTAGCATGTTTTCAATCAAAATAGACACCTCTTGAGCTAAATTATAGCGTTCGAGTCTTTTCGAGTGTGTATTTTTCGAATGTACACTCGAAACTGCTCTAAGTAGAAAAATCTTGTTTATGTGGCCTAGACTTCAAAATTTGGATAAAATATCAAGATCATGTGAGTCTATAGACCAACATGTCCTGATCAATAGCATGTTTTCAATCAAAATAAACACCTCTTGAGCTAAATTATAGCGTTCGAGTCTTTTCGAGTGTGTATTTTTCGAATGTACACTCGAAACTGCTCTAAGTAGAAAAATCTTGTTTATGTGGCCTAGACTTCAAAATTTGGCTAAAATATCAAGATCATGTGGGTCAATAGACCAACATGTCCTGATCAATAGCATGTTTTCAATCAAAATAGATACCTCTTGAGCTAAACTATAGCGTTCGAGTCTTTTCGAGTGTGTATTTTTCGAATGTACACTCGAAACTGCTCTAAGTAGACAAATCTTGTTTATGAGGCCTAGATTTCAAAATTTTGCTAAAATATCAAGATCATCTGGATCTATAGACCAACATGTCCTGATCATTAGCATGTTTCCAATAAAAATAGAAACCTGTTGATCTAAATTATAGTGTTCGAGTCTTTTCGAGTGTGTATTATTCGAATGCACTCGAAACTGATCTAAGTAGAAAATCCGTGTTTATGAGGCCTAGGCTTCAAAACTTGGATAAAATATCAAGATCATGTGGGTCTATAGACCAACATGTCCTGATAATTAGCATGTTTTCATTCAAAATAGACACCTCTTGAGCTAAATTATAGCGTTCGAGTCTTTTCGAGTGTGTATTTTTCGAATGTACACTCGAAACTGCTCTAAGTAGACAAATCTTGTTTATGAGGCCTAGATTTCAAAATTTTGCTAAAATATCAAGATCATCTGGGTCTATAGACCAATATGTTCTGATCATTAGCATGTTTCCAATAAAAATAGAAACCTGTTGAGCTAAATTATAGCGTTCTAGTCTTTTCGAGTGTGTATTATTCGAATGTACACTCGAAACTGCTCTAAGTAGAAAATTCGTGTTTATGAGGCCTAGGCTTCAAAACTTGGCTAAAATATCAAGATCATGTGGGTCTATAGACCAACATGTCCTGATCAATAGCATGTTTTCAATCAAAATAGACACCTCTTGAGCTAAATTATAGCGTTTGAGTCTTTTCGAGTGTGTATTTTTCGAATGTACACTCGAAACTGCTCTAAGTAGAAAAATCTTGTTTATGTGGCCTAGACTTCAAAATTTGGCTAAAATATCAAGATCATGTGGGTCTATAGACCAACATGTCCTGATCAATAGCATGTTTTCAATCAAAATAGACACCTCTTGAGCTAAATTATAGCGTTCTAGTCTTTTCGAGTGTGTATTTTTCGAATGTACACTCGAAACTGCTCTAAGTAGAAAATCCGTGTTTATGAGGCCTAGGGTTCAAAACTTGGATAAAATATCAAGATCATGTGGGTCTATATACCAACATGTCCTGATAATTAGCATGTTTTCAATCAAAATAGACACCTCTTGAGATAAATTATAGCGTTCGAGTCTTTTCGAGTGTGTATTTTTCGAATGTACACTCGAAACTGCTCTAAGTAGAAAAATCTTGTTTATGTGGCCTAGACTTCAAAATTTGGCTAAAATATCAAGATCATGTGGGTCTATAGACCAACATGTCCGTATCAATAGCATGTTTTCAATCAAAATAGACATCTCTTGAGCTAAATTATAGCGTTCGAGTCTTTTCGAGTGTGTATTTTTCGAATGTACACTCGAAACTGCTCTAAGTAGAAAAATCTTGTTTATGTGGCCTAGACTTCAAAATTTGGCTAAAATATCAAGATCATGTGAGTCTATAGACCAACATGTCCTGATAATTGGCATGTTTTCAATCAATATAGACACCTCTTGAGATAAATTATAGCTTTCGAGTCTTTTCGAGTGTGTATTTTTCGAATATACACTCGAAACTGCTCTAAGTAGAAAATTCGTGTGTATGAGGCCTAGGCTTCAAAACTTGGCTAAAATATCAAGATCATGTGGGTCTATAAACCAACATATCCTGATAATTGGCATGTTTTCAATCAAAATAGACATCTCTTGAGATAAATTATAGCGTTCGAGTCTTTTCGAGTGTGTATTATTCGAATGTACACTCGAAACTGCTCTAAGTAGAAAATCCATGTTTACGAGGCCTAGGCTTCAAAACTTGGATAAAATATCAAGATCATGTGGGTCTATATACCAACATGTCCTGATAATTAGCATGTTTTCAATCAAAATAGACACCTCTTGAGATAAATTATAGCGTTCGAGTCTTTTCGAGTGTGTATTTTTCGAATGTACACTCGAAACTGCTCTAAGTAGAAAAATCTTGTTTATGTGGCCTAGACTTCAAAATTTGGCTAAAATATCAAGATCATGTGGGTCTATAGACCAACATGTCCTGATCATTAGCATGTTTTCAATCAAAATAGACACCTCTTGAGCTAAATTATAGCGTTCTCTTTTCGAGTGTGTATTTTTCAAATGTACACTCGAAACTGCTCTAAGTAGAAAAATCTTGTTTATGTGGCCTAGACTTCAAAATTTGGCTAAAATATCAAGATCATGTGGGTCTATAGACCAACATGTCCTGATCAATAGCATGTTTTCAATCAAAAAAGACACCTCTTGAGCTAAATTATAGCGTTCGAGTCTTTTCGAGTGTGTATTTTTCGAATGTACACTCGAAACTGCTCTAAGTAGACAAATCTTGTTTATGAGGCCTAGATTTCAAAATTTTGCTAAAATATCAAGATCATCTGGGTCTATAGACCAACATGTCCTGATCATTAGCATGTTTCCAATAAAAATAGAAACCTGTTGAGCTAAATTATAGCGTTCAAGTCTTTTCGAGTGTGTATTATTCGAATGTACACTCGAAACTGCTCTAAGTTGAAAATTCGTGTGTATGAGGCCTAGGCTTCAAAACTTGGCTAAAATATCAAGATCATGTGGGTCTATAGACCAACATGTCCTGATAATTAGCATGTTTTCAATCAAAATAGACATATCTTGAGATAAATTATAACGTTCGAGTCTTTTCGAGTGTGTATTTTTCGAATGTACACTCGAAACTTCTCTAAGTAGACAAATCTTGTTTATGAGGCCTAGACTTCAAAATTTGGCTAAAATATCAAGATCATGTGGGTCTATAGACCAACATGTCCTGATCAATAGCATGTTTTCAATAAAAATAGACACCTCTTGAGCTAAATTATAGCGTTCGAGTCTTTTCGAGTGTGTATTTTTCGAGTGTACACTCGAAACGGCTCTAAGTAGAAAAATCTTGTTTATGTGGCCTAGACTTCAAAATTAGGCTAAAATATCAAGATCATGTAGGTCTGTAGACCAACATGTCCTGATCATTAGCATGTTTCCAATCAAAATAGACACCTCTTAAGCTAAATTATAGCGTTCGAGTCTTTTCGAGTGTGTATTTTTCGAATATACACTCGAAACTGTTCTAAGTAGAAAATTCGTGTGTATGAGGCCTAGGCTTCAAAACTTGGCTAAAATATCAAGATCATGTGGGTCTATAGACCAACATGTCCTAATAATTAGCATGTTTTCAATCAAAATAGACATATCTTGAGATTAATTTTAAAGTTCGAGTTTCGAGTGTGTATTTTTCGAATGTACACTCGAAACTGCTCTAAGTAGACAAATCTTGTTTATGAGGCCTAGACTTCAAAATTTAGCTAAAATATCAAGATCATCTAGGTCTATAGACCAACATGTCCTGATCATTAGCATGTTTCCAATAAAAATAGACACCGGTTGAGCTAAATTATAGCGTTCGAGTCTTTTCTAGTGTCTATTATTTGAATGTACACTCGAAACTGCTCTAAGTAGAAAATTCGTGTTTATGAGGCCTAGCCTTCAAAACATGGCTAACATATCAAGATCATGTGGGTCTATAGACCAACATGTCCTGATCAATAGCATGTTTTCAATCAAAATAGATACCTCTTGAGCTAAATTATAGCGTTCGAGTCTTTTCAAGTGTGTATTTTTAAAATGTACACTCGAAACTGCTCCAAGTAGACAAATCTTGTTTATGAGGCATAGATTTCAAAATTTTGCTAAAATGTCAAGATCATCTGGGTCTATAGACCAACATGTCCTGATCATTAGCATGTTTCCAATAAAAATAGAAACCTGTTGAGCTAAATTATAGCGTTCGAGTCTTTTCGAGTGTGTATTGTTCGAATGTACACTCGAAACTGCTCTAAGTAGAAAATTCGTGTTTATGAGGCCTAGGCTTCAAAACTTGGCTAAAGTATCAAGATCATGTGGGTCTATAGACCAACATGTCCTGATAATTATCATGTTTTCAATCAAAATAGACACCTCTTGAGCTAAATTATAGCATTTGAGTCTTTTCGAGTGTGTATTTTTCGAATGTACAGTCGAAACTGCTCTAAGTAGAAAAATCTTGTTTATGTGGCCTAGACTTCAAAATTTGGCTAAAATATCAAGATCATGTGGGTCTATATTCCAACATGTCCTGATCATTAGCATGTTTCCAATCAAAATAGACACCTCTTGATCTAAATTATAGCGTTCGAGTCTTTTCGAGTGTGTATTTTTCGAATGTACACTCAAAACTGCTCTAAGTAGAAAATTCGTGTTTATGAGGCCTAGGCTTCAAAACTTGGCTAAAATATCAAGATCATGTGGGTCTATAGACCAACATGTCCTGATAATTAGCATGTTTTCAATCAAAATAGACATCGGTTGAGCTAAATTATAGCGTTCGAGTCTTTTCGAGTGTGTATTATTTGAATGTACACTCGAAACTGCTCTAAGTAGAAAATTCGTGTTTATGAAGCCTAGCCTTCAAAACTTGGATAACATATCAAGATCATGTGGGTCTATAGACCAACATGTCCTGATCAATCGCATGTTTTCAATCAAAATAGACACCTCTTGAGCTAAATTATAGCGTTCAAGTCATTTCGAGTGTGTATTTTTCGAATGTACACTCGAAACTTCTCTAAGTAGACAAATCTTATTTATGAGGCCTAGATTTCAAAATTTTGCTAAAATATCAAGATCGTGTGGGTCTATAGACCAACATGTCCTGATCATTAGCATGTTTCCAATAAAAATAGAAACCTGCTGAGCTAAATGATAGCGTTCGAGTCTTTTCGAGTGTGTATTATTCGAATGTACACTAGAAACTGCTCTAAGTAGAAAATTCGTGTTTATGAGGCCTAGGCTTCAAAACTTGGCTAAAATATCAAGATCATGTTGGTCTATAGACCAATATGTCCTGATAATTAGCATGTTTTCAATCAAAATAGACACCTCTTGAGCTAAATTATAGCGTTTGAGTCTTTTCGAGTGTGTATTTTTCGAATGTACAGTCGAAACTACTCCAAGTAGAAAAATCTTGTTTATGTGGCCTAGACTTCAAAATTTGGCTAAAATATCAAGATCATGTGGGTCTATAGACCAACATGTCCTGATCATTAGCATGTTTCCGATAAAAATAGAAACCTGTTGAGCAAAATTATAGCGTTCGAGTCTTTTCGAGTGTGTATTATTCGAATGTACACTCGAAACTGCTCTCTAAGTAGAAAATTCGTGTTTATGATGCCTAGGGTTCAAAACTTGGCTAAAATATCAAGATCATGTGGGTCTATAGACCAACATGTCCTGATAATTAGCATGTTTTCAATCAAAATAGACACCTCTTGAGCTAAATTATAGCGTTCGAGTCTTTTCGAGTGTGTATTATTCGAATGTACACTCGAAACTGCTCTCTAAGTAGAAAATTCGTGTTTATGAGGCCTAGCCTTCAAAACTTGGCTAACATATCAAGATCATGTGGGTCTATAGACCAACATGTCCTGATCAATAGCATGTTTTCAATCAAAATAGACACCTCTTGAGATAAATTATAGTGTTCGAGTCTTTTCGAGTGTGTATTTTTCGAATGTACACTCGAAACTGCTCTAAGTAGACAAATCTTGTTTATGAGGCCTAGATTTCAAAATTTTGCTAAAATATCAAGATCATCTGGATCTATAGACCAACATGTCCTGATCATTAGCATGTTTCCAATAAAAATAGAAACCTGTTGAGCTAAATTATAGCGTTCGAGTCTTTTCGAGTGTGTATTATTCGAATGTACACTCGAAACTGCTCTAAGTAGAAAATCCGTGTTTATGAGGCCTAGGCTTCAAAACTTGGCTAAAGTATCAAGATCATGTGGGTCTATAGACCAACATGTCCTGATCAATAGCTTTTTTTCAATAATAATAGACACCTCTTGAGCTAAATTATAGCGTTCGAGTGTTTTCGAGTGTGTATTTTTCGAGTGTACACTCGAAACTGCTCTAAGTAGACAAATCTTGTTTATGTGGCCTAGACTTCAAAATTAGGCTAAAATATCAAGATCATGTAGGTCTATAGACCAACATGTCCTGATCATTAGCATGTTTCCAATCAAAATAGACACCTCTTGAGCTAAATTATAGCGTTCGAGTCTTTTCGAGTGTGTATTTTTCGAATATACACTCGAAACTGCTCTAAGTAGAAAATTCGTGTGTATGAAGCCTAGGCTTCAAAACTTGGCTAAAATATCAAGATCATGTGGGTCTATAGACCAACATGTCCTGATAATTAGCATGTTTTCAATCAAAATAGACATCGGTTGAGCTAAATTATAGCGTTCGAGTCTTTTCGAGTGTGTGTTATTTGAATGTACACTCGAAACTGCTCTAAGTAGAAAATTCGTGTTTATGAGGCCTAGACTTCAAAACTTGGCTAACATATAAAGATCATGCGGGTCAATAGACCAACATGTCCTGATCAATAGCATGTTTTCAATCAAAAAAGACACCTCTTGAGCTAAATTATAGCGTTCGAGTCTTTTCGAGTGTGTATTTTTCGAATGTACACTCGAAACTGCTCTAAGTAGACAAATCTTGTTTATGAGGCCTAGATTTCAAAATTTTGCTAAAATATCAAGATCATCTGGGTCTATAGACCAACATGTCCTGATCATTAGCATGTTTCCAATAAAAATAGAAACCTATTGAGCTAAATTATAGCGTTCGAGTCTTTTCGAGTGTGTATTATTCGAATGTACACTCGAAACTGCTCTAAGTAGAAAATTCGTGTTTATGAGGCCTAGGCTTCAAAACTTGGATAAAATATCAAGATCATGTGGGTCTATAGACCAACATGTCCTGATAAATAGCATGTTTTCAATCAAAATAGACACCTCTTGAGCTAAATAATAGCGTTCGAGTCTTTTCGAGTGTGTATTTTTCGAATGTACACTCGAAACTGCTCTAAGTAGACAAATCTTGTTTATGAGGCCTAGATTTCAAAATTTTGCTAAAATATCAAGATCATCTGGGTCTATAGACCAACATGTCCTGATCATTAGCATGTTTCCAATAAAAATAGAAACCTGTTGAGCTAAATTATAGCGTTCGAGTCTTTTCGAGTGTGTATTATTCGAATGTACACTCGAAACTGCTCTAAGTAGAAAATTCGTGTTTATGAGGCCTAGGCTTCAAAACTTGGCTAAAATATCAAGATCATGTGGGTCTATAAACCAACATGTCATGATCAATAGCATGTTTTCAATCAAAATAGACACCTCTTGAGCTAAATTATAGCGTTCGAGTCTTTTCGAGTGTGTATTATTCGAATGTACACTCGAAACTGCTCTAAGTAAAAAATTCGTGTTTATGAGGCCTAGGATTCAAAACTTGGATAAAATATCAAGATCATGTGGGTCTATAGACCAACATGTCCTGATAATTAGCATGTTTTCAATCAAAATAGACACCTCTTGAGCTAAATTATAGCGTTCGAGTCTTTACGAGTGTGTATTTTTCGAATGTACACTCGAAACTGCTCTAAGTAGAAAAATCTTGTTTATGTGGCCTAGACTTCAAAATTTGGCTAAAATATCAAGATCATGTGGGTCTATAGACCAACATGTCCTGATCAATAGCATGTTTTCAATCAAAATAGATACCTCTTGAGCTAAATTATAGCGTTCTAGTCTTTTCGAGTGTGTATTATTAGAATGTACACTCGAAACTGCTCTAAGTAGAAAATTCATGTTTATGAGGCCTAGGCTTCAAAACTTGGATAAAATAATAAGATCATGTGGGTCTATAGACCAACATGTCCTGATCAATAGCATGTTTTCAATCAAAATAGACACCTCTTGAGCTAAATTATAGCGTTCGAGTCTTTTCGAGTGTGTAGGTTTCGAATGTACACTCGAAACTGCTCTAAGTAGACAAATCTTGTTTATGAGGCCTAGATTTCAAAATTTTGCTAAAATATCAAGATCATCTGGATCTATAGACCAACATGTCCTGATCATTAGCATGTTTCCAATAAAAATAGAAACTTGTTGATCTAAATTATAGCGTTCGAGTCTTTTCGAGTGTGTATTTTTCGAATGTACACTCGAAACTGTTCTAAGTAGACAAATCTTGTTTATGAGGCCTAGACTTCAAAATTTAGCTAAAATATCAAGATCATCTGGGTCTATAGACCAACATGTCCTGATCATTAGCATGTTTCCAATAAAATAAAAACCTGTTGATCTAAATTATAGCGTTCGAGTCTTTTCGAGTGTGTATTATTAGAATGTACACTCGAAACTGCTCTAAGTAGAAAATTCGTGTTTATGAGGCCTAGGCTTCAAAACTTGGATAAAATATCAAGGTCATGTGGGTCTATAGACCAACATGTCCTGATAATTAGCATGTTTTCAATCAAAATAGACACCTCTTGAGCTAAATTATAGCGTTCGAGTCTTTTCGAGTGTGTATTTTTCGAATGTACACTCGAAACTGCTCTAAGTAGAAAAATCTTGTTTATGTGGCCTAGACTTCAAAATTTGGCTAAAATGTCAAGATCATGTGGGTCTATAGACCAACATATCCTGATCAATAGCATGTTTTCAATCAAAATAGACACCTCTTGAGCTAAATTATAATGTTCGAGTCTTTTCGAGTGTGTATTTTTCGAATGTACACTCGAAACTGCTCTAAGTAGACAAATCTTGTTTATGAGGCCTAGATTTCAAAAGTTTGCTAAAATATCAAGATCATCTAGGTCTATAGACCAACATGTGCTGATCATTAACATGTTTCCAAAAAAAATAGAAACTTGTTGAGCTAAATTATAGCGTTCGAGTCTTTTCGAGTGTGTATTATTCGAATGTACACTCGAAACTGCTCTCTAAGTAGAAAATTCGTGTTTATGAGGCCTAGGGTTCAAAACTTGGATAAAATATCAAGATCATGTGGGTCTATAGACCAACATGTCCTGATAATTAGCATGTTTTCAATCAAAATAGATATTTCTTGAACTAAATTATAGCGTTCGAGTCTTTTCGAGTGTGTATTTTTCGAATGTACACTCGAAACTGCTCTAAGTAGAAAAATCTTGTTTATGTGGCCTAGACTTCAAAATTTTGCTAAAATATCAAGATCATGTGGGTCAATAGACCAACATGTCCTGATCAATAGCATGTTTTCAATCAAAATAGACACCTCTTGAGCTAAATTATAGCGTTCGAGTCTTTTCGAGTGTGTATTTTTCGAATGTACACTCGAAACTGCTCTAAGTAGACAAATCTTGTTTATGAGGCCTAGATTTCAAAATTTTGCTAAAATATCAAGATCATCTGGATCTATAGACCAACATGTCCTGATCATTAGCATGTTTCCAATAAAAATAGAAACCTGTTTATCTAAATTATAGTGTTCGAGTCTTTTCGAGTGTGTATTATTCGAATGCACTCGAAACTGATCTAAGTAGAAAATCCGTGTTTATGAGGCCTAGGCTTCAAAACTTGGATAAAATATCAAAATCATGTGGGTCTATAGACCAACATGTCCTGATAATTAGCATGTTTTCAATCAAAATAGACACCTCTTGAGCTAAATTATAGCGTTCGAGTCTTTTCGAGTGTGTATTTTTCGAATGTACACTCGAAACTGCTCTAAGTAGAAAAATCTTGTTTATGTGGCCTAGACTTCAAAATTTGGCTAAAATATCAGGATCATGTGGGTTTATTATGTCCTGATCATTAGCATGTTTCCAATCAAAATAGACACCTCTTGAGCTAAATTATAGCGTTCTAGTCTTTTCGAGTGTGTATTTTTCGAATGTACACTCGAAAATGCTCTAAGTAGAAAAATCTTGTTTATGTGGCCTAGACTTCAAAAATTGGGTAAAATATCAAGATCATGTGGGTCTATAGACCAACATGTCCTGATCATTAGCATGTTTCCAATCAAAATAGACACCTCTTGAGCTAAATTATAGCGTTCTAGTCTTTTCGAGTGTGTATTTTTCGAATGTACACTCGAAACTGCGCTAAGTAGAAAATTTGTGTTTATGAGGCCTAGGCTTCAAAACTTGGCTAAAATATCAAGATCATGTGGGTCTATAGACCAACATGTCCTGATAATTAGCATGTTTTCAATCAAAATAGACATCTATTGAGCTAAATTATAGCGTTCGAGTCTTTTCGAGTGTGTATTTTTCGAATGTACACTCGAAACTGCTCTAAGTAGAAAAATCTTGTTTATGTGGCCTATACTTCAAAATTTGGCTAAAATATCAAGATCATGTGGGTCTATAGACCAACATGTCCTGATCATTAGCATGTTTCCAATCAAAATAGACACTTCTTGAGCTAAATTATAGCGTTCTAGTCTTTTCGAGTATGTATTTTTCGAATGTGCACTCGAAACTGCTCTAAGTAGAAAATTTGTGTTTATGAGGCCTAGACTTCAAAATTTGGCTAAAATATCAAGATCATGTGGGTCTATAGACCAACATGTCCTGATCATTAGCATGTTTCCAATCAAAATAGACACTTCTTGAGCTAAATTATAGCGTTCTAGTCTTTTCGAGTGTGTATTTTTCGAATGTGCACTCGAAACTGCTCTAAGTAGAAAATTTGTGTTTATGAGGCCTAGGCTTCAAAACTTGGCTAAAATATCAAGATCATGTGGGTCTATAGACCAACATGTCCTGATAATTAGCATGTTTTCAATCAAAATAGACATCTATTGAGCTAAATTATAGCGTTCGAGTCTTTTCGAGTGTGTATTTTTCGAATGTACACTCGAAACTGCTCTAAGTAGAAAAATCTTGTTTATGTGGCCTAGACTTCAAAATTTGGCTAAAATATCAAGATCATGTGGATCTATAGAACAACATGTCCTGATAATTAGCATGTTTTCAATAAAAATAGACATCTCTTGAGCTAAATTATAGCGTTCGAGTCTTTTCGAGTGTGTATTTTTTGAATGTACACTCGAAACTGCTCTAAGTAGAAAATTTGTGTTTATGAGGCCTAGGCTTCAAAACTTGGCTAAAATATCAAGATCATGTGGGTCTATAGACCAACATGTCCTGATAATTAGCATGTTTTCAATCAAAATAGACATCTATTGAGCTAAATTATAGTGTTCGAGTCTTTTCGAGTGTGTATTTTTCGAATGTACACTCGAAACTGCTCTAAGTAGAAAAATCTTGTTTATGTGGCCTAGACTTCAAAATTTGGCTAAAATATCAAGATCATGTGGGTCTATAGACCAACATGTCCGTATCATTAGCATGTTTCCAATCAAAATAGACACCTCTTGAGCTAAATTATAGCGTTCTAGTCTTTTCGAGTGTGTATTTTTCGAATGTACACTCGAAACTGCTCTAAGTAGAAAATTTGTGTTTATGAGGCCTAGGATTCAAAACTTGGCTAACATATCAAGATCATGTGGGTCTATAGACCAACATGTCCTGATAATTAGCATGTTTTCAATCAAAATAGACACCTCTTGAGCTAAATTATAGCGTTCGAGTCTTTTCGAGTGTGTATTTTTCGAATGTACACTCGAAACTGCTCTAAGTAGAAAAATCTTGTTTATGTGGCCTAGACTTCAAAATTTGGCTAAAATATCAAGATCATGTGGGTCTATAGACCAACATGTCCTGATCAATAGCATGTTTTCAATCAAAATAGACACCTCTTGAGCTAAATTATAGCGTTCGAGTATTTTCGAGTGTATATTTTTCGAATGTACACTCGAAACTGCTCTAAGTAGACAAATCTTGTTTATGAGGCCTAGATTTCAAAATTTTGCTAAAATATCAAGATCATCTGGGTCTATAGACCAACATGTCCTGATCATTAGCATGTTTCCAATAAAAGAGAAACCTGTTGATCTAAAATATAGGGTTCGAGTCTTTTCGAGTGTGTATTATTCGAATGTACACTCGAAACTTCTTTAAGTAGAAAATTCGTGTTTATGAGGCCTAGGCTTCAAAACTTGGATAAAATATCAAGATCATGTGGGTCTATAGACCAACATGTCCTGATAATTAGCATGTTTTCAATCAAAATGGACACCTCTTGAGCTAAATTATAGCGTTCGAGTCTTTTCGAGTGTGTGTTTTTCGAATGTACACTCGAAACTTCTCTAAGTAGAAAAATCTTGTTTATGTGGCCCAGACTTCAAAATTTGGCTAAAATATCAAGATCATGTGGGTCTATAGACCAACATGTCCTGATCATTAGCATGTTTTCAATCAAAATAGATACCTCTTGAGCTAAATTATAGCGTTCGAGTCTTTTCGAGTGTGTATTTTTCGAATGTACACTCGAAACTGCTCTAAGTAGACAAATCTTGTTTATGAGGCCTAGATTTCAAAATTTTGCTAAAATATCAAGATCATCTGGGTCTATAGACCAACATGTCCTGATCATTAGCATGTTTCCAATAAAAATAGAAACCTGTTGAGCTAAATTATAGCGTTCGAGTCTTTTCGAGTGTGTATTATTCGAATATACACTCGAAACTGCTCTAAGCAGACAAATCTTGTTTATGAGGCCTAGACTTCAAAATTTAGCTAAAATATCAAGATCATCTGGGTCTATAGACCAACATGTCCTGATCATTAGCATGTTTCCAATAAAAATAGACACCGGTTGAGCTAAATTATAGCGTTCGAGTCTTTTCGAGTGTGTATTATTTTTGAATGTACACTCGAAACTGCTCTAAGTAGAAAATTCGTGTTTATGAGGCCTAGCCTTCAAAACTTGGCTAACATATCAAGATCATGTGGGTCTATAGACCAACATGTCCTGATCAATAGCATGTTTTCAATCAAAATAGACACCTCTTGAGCTAAATTATAATGTTCGAGTCTTTTCGAGTGTGTATTTTTCGAATGTACACTCGAAACTGCTCTAAGTAGACAAATCTTGTTTATGAGGCCTAGATTTCAAAATTTTGCTAAAATATCAAGATCATCTAGGTCTATAGACCAACATGTCCTGATCATTAGCATGTTTCCTATAAAAATAAAAACCTGTTGAGCTAAATTATAGCGTTCGAGTCTTTTCGAGTGGGTATTATTCGAATGTACACTCAAAACTGCTCTCTAAGTAGAAAATTCGTGTTTATGAGGCCTAGGGTTCAAAACTTGGCTAAAATATCAAGATCATGTGGGTCTATAGACCAACATGTCCTGATAATTAGCATGTTTTCAATCAAAATAGACACCTCTTGAGCTAAATTATAGCGTTCGAGTCTTTTCGAGTGTGTATTATTCGAATGTACACTCGAAACTGCTCTCTAAGTAGAAAATTCGTGTTTATGAGGCCTAGCCTTCAAAACTTGGCTAACATATCAAGATCATGTGGGTCTATAGACCAACATGTCCTAATCAATAGCATGTTTTCAATCAAAATAGACACCTCTTGAGATAAATTATAGCGTTCGAGTCTTTTCGAGTGTGTATTTTTCGAATGTACACTCGAAACTGCTCTAAGTAGACAAATCTTGTTTATGAGGCCTAGATTTCAAAATTTTGCTAAAATATCAAGATCATCTGGATCTATAGACCAACATGTCCTGATCATTAGCATGTTTCCAATAAAAATAGAAACCTGTTGAGCTAAATTATAGCGTTCGAGTCTTTTCGAGTGTGTATTATTCGAATGTACACTCGAAACTGCTCTAAGTAGAAAATCCGTGTTTATGAGGCCTAGGCTTCAAAACTTGGATAAAATATCAAGATCATGTGTGTCTATAGACCAACATGTCCTGATAATTAGCATGTTTTCAATCAAAATAGACACCTCTTGATCTAAATTATAGCGTTCGAGTATTTTCGAGTGTGTATTTTTCGAATATACACTCGAAACTGCTCTAAGTAGAAAATTCGTGTGTATGAGGCCTAGGCTTCAAAACTTGGCTAAAATATCAAGATCATGTGGGTCTATAGACCAACATGTCCTGATAATTAGCATGTTTTCAATCAAAATAGACATATCTTGAGATAAATTATAACGTTCGAGTCTTTTCGAGTGTGTATTTTTCGAATGTACACTCAAAACTGCTCTAAGTAGAAAATTCGTGTTTATGAGGCCTATGCTTCAAAACTTGGATAAAATATCAAGATCATGTGGGTCTATAGACCAACATGTCCTGATAATTAGCATGTTTTCAATTAAAATAGACATCGGTTGAGCTAAATTATAGCGTTCGAGTCTTTTCGAGTGTGTATTATTTGAATGTACACTCGAAACTGCTCTAAGTAGAAAATTCGTGTTTATGAGGCCTAGCCTTCAAAACTTGGATAACATATCAAGATCATGTGGGTCTATAGACCAACATGTCCTGATCAATCGCATGTTTTCAATCAAAATAGACACCTCTTGAGCTAAATTATAGCGTTCGAGTCATTTCGAGTGTGTATTTTTCGAATGTACACTCGAAACTTCTCTAAGTAGACAAATCTTATTTATGAGGCCTAGATTTCAAAATTTTGCTAAAATATCAAGATCGTGTGGGTCTATAGACCAACATGTCCTGATCATTAGCATGTTTCCAATAAAAATAGAAACCTGCTGAGCTAAATGATAGCGTTCGAGTCTTTTCGAGTGTGTATTATTCGAATGTACACTCGAAACTGCTCTAAGTAGAAAATTCGTGTTTATGAGGCCTAGGCTTCAAAACATGGCTAAAATATCAAGATCATGTTGGTCTATAGACCAATATGTCCTGATAATTAGTATGTTTTCAATCAAAATAGACACCTCTTGAGCTAAATTATAGCGTTTGAGTCTTTTCGAGTGTGTATTTTTCGAATGTACAGTCGAAACTGCTCTAAGTAGAAAAATCTTGTTTATGTGGCCTAGACTTCAAAATTTGGCTAAAATATCAAGATCATGTGGGTCTATAGACCAACATGTCCTGATCATTAGCATGTTTCCAATAAAAATAGAAACCTGTTGAGCTAAATTATAGCGTTCGAGTCTTTTCGAGTGTGTATTATTCGAATGTACACTCGAAACTGCTCTCTAAGTAGAAAATTCGTGTTTATGAGGCCTAGGGTTCAAAACTTGGCTAAAATATCAAGATCATGTGGGTCTATAGACCAACATGTCCTGATAATTAGCATGTTTTCAATCAAAATAGACACCTCTTGAGCTAAATTATAGCGTTCGAGTCTTTTCGAGTGTGTATTATTCGAATGTACACTCGAAACTGCTCTCTAAGTAGAAAATTCGTGTTTATGAGGCCTAACCTTCAAAACTTGGCTAACATATCAAGATCATGTGGGTCTATAGACCAACATGTCCTGATCAATAGCATGTTTACAATCAAAATAGACACCTCTTGAGATAAATTATAGCGTTCGAGTCTTTTCGAGTGTGTATTTTTCGAATGTACACTCGAAACTGCTCTAAGTAGACAAATCTTGTTTATGAGGCCTAGATTTCAAAATTTTGCTAAAATATCAAGATCATCTGGATCTATAGACTAACATGTCCTGATCATTAGCATGTTTCCAATAAAAATAGAAACCTGTTGAGCTAAATTATAGCGTTCGAGTCTTTTCGAGTGTGTATTATTCGAATGTACACTCGAAACTGCTCTAAGTAGAAAATCCGTGTTTATGAGGCCTAGGCTTCAAAACTTGGATAAAATATCAAGATCATGTGTGTCTATAGACCAACATGTCCTCATAATTAGCATGTTTTCAATCAAAATAGACACCTCTTGAGCTAAATTATAGCGTTCGAGTCTTTTCGAGTGTGTATTTTTCGAATATACACTCGAAACTGCTCTAAGTAGAAAATTCGTGTGTATGAGGCCTAGGCTTCAAAACTTGGCTAAAATATCAAGATCATGTGGGTCTATAGACCAACATGTCCTGATAATTAGCATGTTTTCAATCAAAATAGACATATCTTGAGATAAATTATAACGTTCGAGTCTTTTCGAGTGTGTATTTTTCGAATGTACACTCGAAACTGCTCTAAGTAGACAAATCTTGTTTATGAGGCCTAGACTTCAAAATTTAGCTAAAATATCAAGATCATCTGGGTCTATAGACCAACATGTCCTGATCATTAGCATGTTTCCAATAAAAATAGACACCGGTTGAGCTAAATTATAGCGTTCGAGTCTTTTCGAGTGTCTATTATTTGAATGTACACTCGAAACTGCTCTAAGTAGAAAATTCGTATTTATGAGGCCTAGCCTGCAAAACTTGGCTAACATATGAAGATCATGCGGGTCAATAGACCAACATGTCCTGATCAATAGCATGTTTTCAATAAAAATAAACACCTCTTGAGCTAAATTATAGCGTTCGAGTCTTTTCGAGTGTGTATTTTTCGAGTGTACACTCGAAACTGCTCTAAGTAGAAAAATCTTGTTTATGTGGCCTAGACTTCAAAATTAGGCTAAAATATCAAGATCATGTAGGTCTATAGACCAACATGTCCTGATCATTAGCATGTTTCCAATCAAAATAGACACCTCTTGAGCTAAATTATAGCGTTCGAGTCTTTTCGAGTGTGTATTTTTCGAATATACACTCGAAACTGCTCTAAGTAGAAAATTCGTGTGTATGAGGCCTAGGCTTCAAAATTTGGCTAAAATATCAAGATCATGTGGGTCTATAGACCAACATGTCCTGATAATTAGCATGTTATCAATCAAAATAGACATATCTTGAGATAAATTATAAAGTTCGAGTCTTTTCGAGTGTCTATTTTTCGAATGTACACTCGAAACTGCTCCAAGTAGACAAATCTTGTTTATGAGGCCTAGACTTCAAAATGTTGCTAAAATATCAAGATCATCTAGGTCTATAGACCAACATGTCCTGATCAATAGCATGTTTTCAATCAAAATAGATACCTCTTGATCTAAATTATAGCGTTCGAGTCTTTTCGAGTGTGTATTATTTGAATGTACACTCGAAACTGCTCTAAGTAGAAAATTCGTGTTTATGAGGCCTAGCCTTCAAAACTTGGTAACATATGAAGATCACGCGGGTCAATAGACCAACATGTCCTGATCAATAGCATGTTTTCAATCAAAATAGATACCTCTTGATCTAAATTATAGCGTTCGAGTCTTTTCAAGTGTGTATTTTTAAAATGTACACTCGAAACTGCTCCAAGTAGACAAATCTTGTTTATGAGGCATAGATTTCAAAATTTTGCTAAAATGTCAAGATCATCTGGGTCTATAGACCAACATGTCCTGATCATTAGCATGTTTCCAATAAAAATAGAAACCTGTTGAGCTAAATTATAGCGTTCGAGTCTTTTCGAGTGTGTATTATTCGAATGTACACTCGAAACTGCTCTCTAAGTAGAAAATTCGTGTTTATGAGGCCTAGGGTTCAAAACTTGGCTAAAATATCAAGATCATGTGGGTCTATAGACCAACATGTCCTGATAATTAGCATGTTTTCAATCAAAATAGACATATCTTGAGATAAATTATAACGTTCGAGTCTTTTCGAGTGTGTATTTTTCGAATGTACACTCGAAACTGCTCTAAGTAGACAAATCTTGTTTATGAGGCCTAGCCTGCAAAACTTGGCTAACATATGAAGATCATGCGGGTCAATAGACCAACATGTCCTGATCAATAGCATGTTTTCAATAAAAATAGACACCTCTTGAGCTAAATTATAGCGTTCGAGTCTTTTCGAGTGTGTATTTTTCGAGTGTACACTCGAAACTGCTCTAAGTAGAAAAATCTTGTTTATGTGGCCTAGACTTCAAAATTAGGCTAAAATATCAAGATCATGTTGGTCTATAGACCAACATGTCCTGATCATTAGCATGTTTCCAATCAAAATAGACACCTCTTGAGCTAAATTATAGCGTTCGAGTCTTTTCGAGTGTGTATTTTTCGAATATACACTCGAAACTGCTCTAAGTAGAAAATTCGTGTGTATGAGGCCTAGGCTTCAAAATTTGGCTAAAATATCAAGATCATGTGGGTCTATAGACCAACATGTCCTGATAATTAGCATGTTATCAATCAAAATAGACATATCTTGAGATAAATTATAAAGTTCGAGTCTTTTCGAGTGTGTATTTTTCGAATGTACACTCGAAACTGCTCCAAGTAGACAAATCTTGTTTATGAGGCCTAGACTTCAAAATGTAGCTAAAATATCAAGATCATCTAGGTCTATAGACCAACATATCCTGATCAATAGCATGTTTTCAATCAAAATAGATACCTCTTGATCTAAATTATAGCGTTCGAGTCTTTTCGAGTGTGTATTATTTGAATGTACACTCGAAACTGCTCTAAGTAGAAAATTCGTGTTTATGAGGCCTAGCCTTCAAAACTTGGTAACATATGAAGATCATGCGGGTCAATAGACCAACATGTCCTGATCAATAGCATGTTTTCAATCAAAATAGATACCTCTTGATCTAAATTATAGCGTTCGGGTCTTTTCAAGTGTGTATTTTTAAAATGTACACTCGAAACTGCTCCAAGTAGACAAATCTTGTTTATGAGGCATAGATTTCAAAATTTTGCTAAAATGTCAAGATCATCTGGGTCTATAGACCAACATGTCCTGATCATTAGCATGTTTCCAATAAAAATAGAAACCTGTTGAGCTAAATTATAGCGTTCGAGTCTTTTCGAGTGTGTATTATTCGAGTGTACACTCGAAACTGCTCTAAGTAGAAAATTCGTGTTTATGAGGGCTAGGCTTCAAAACTTGGCTAATATATCAAGATCATGTTGGTCTATAGACCAACATGTCCTGATAATTATCATGTTTTCAATCAAAATAGACACCTCTTGAGCTAAATTATAGCGTTTGAGTCTTTTCGAGTGTGTATTTTTCGAATGTACAGTCGAAACTGCTCTAAGTAGAAAAATCTTGTTTATGTGGCCTAGACTTCAAAATTTGGCTAAAATATCAAGATCATGTGGGTCTGTAGACCAACATGTCCTGATCATTAGCATGTTTCCAATCAAAATAGACACCTCTTGATCTAAATTATAGCGTTCGAGTCTTTTCGAGTGTGTATTTTTCGAATGTACACTCAAAACTGCTCTAAGTAGAAAATTCGTGTTTATGAGGCCTAGGCTTCAAAACTAGGCTAAAATATCAAGATCATGTGGGTCTATAGACCAACATGTCCTGATAATTAGCATGTTTTCAATCAAAATAGACACCGGTTGAGCTAAATTATAGCGTTCGAGTCTTTTCGAGTGTGTATTATTTGAATGTACACTCGAAACTGCTCTAAGTAGAAAATTCGTGTTTATGAGGCCTAGCCTTCAAAACTTGGATAACATATCAAGATCATGTGGGTCTATAGACCAACATGTCCTGATCAATCGCATGTTTTCAATCAAAATAGACACCTCTTGAGCTAAATTATAGCGTTCGAGTCTTTTCGAGTGTGTATTTTTCGAATGTACACTCGAAACTTCTCTAAGTAGACAAATCTTATTTATGAGGCCTAGATTTCAAAATTTTGCTAAAATATCAAGATCATGTGGGTCTATAGACCAACATGTCCTAATCATTAGCATGTTTCCAATAAAAATAGAAACCTGCTGAGCTAAATGATAGCGTTAGAGTCTTTTCGAGTGTGTATTATTCGAATGTACACTCGAAACTGCATTAAGTAGAAAATTCGTGTTTATGAGGCCTAGGCTTCAAAACATGGCTAAAATATCAAGATCATGTGGGTCTATAGACCAACATGTCCTGATAATTAGCATGTTTTCAATCAAAATAGACACCTCTTGAGCTAAATTATAGTGTTCGAGTCTTTTCGAGTGTGTATTTTTCGAATGTACACTCGAAACTGCTCTAAGTAGACAAATCTTGTTTATGAGGCCTAGATTTCAAAATTTTGCTAAAATATCAAGATCATCTGGATCTATAGACCAACATGTCCTGATCATTAGCATGTTTTTAATAAAAATAGAAACCTGTTGATCTAAATTACAGCGTTCGAGTCTTTTCGAGTGTGTATTATTCGAATGTACACTCGAAACTGCTCTAAGTACAAAATCCGTGTTTATGAGGCCTAGGATTCAAAACTTGGATTAAATATCAAGATCATGTGGGTCTATAGACCAACATGTCCTGATAATTAGCATGTTTTCAATCAAAATAGACACCTCTTGAGCTAAATTATAGCGTTCGAGTCTTTTCGAGTGTGTATTTTTCGAATGTACACTCGAAACTGCTCTAAGTAGAAAAATATTGCTTATGTGGCCTAGACTTCCAAATTTGGATAAAATATCAAGATCATGTGGGTCTATAGACCAACAT
This sequence comes from Papaver somniferum, assembly GCF_003573695.1. Taxonomy (NCBI): domain Eukaryota; kingdom Viridiplantae; phylum Streptophyta; class Magnoliopsida; order Ranunculales; family Papaveraceae; genus Papaver; species Papaver somniferum. The sequence continues at coordinate 161,177 of NW_020619825.1, forward strand.
GTCCTGATCATTAGCATGTTTCCAATCAAAATAGACACCTCTTGAGCTAAATTATAGCGTTCTAGTCTTTTCGAGTGTGTATTTTTCGAATGTACACTCGAAACTGCTCTAAGTAGAAAAATATTGCTTATGTGGCCTAGACTTCCAAATTTGGCTAAAATATCAAGATCATGTGGGTCTATAAACCAACATGTCCTGATAATTAACATGTTTTCAATCAAAATAGACACCTCTTGAGCTAAATTATAGCGTTCGAGTCTTTTCGAGTGTGTATTTTTCGAATGTACACTCGAAACTGCTCTAAGTAGAAAAATCTTGTTTATGTGGCCTAAACTTCAAAATTTTGCTAAAATATCAAGATCATGTTGGTCTATAGACCAACATGTCCTGATCAATAGCATATTTTCAATAAAAATAGACACCTCTTGAGTTAAATTATAGCGTTCGAGTCTTTTCGAGTGTGTATTTTTCGAGTGTACACTCGAAACTGCTCTAAGTAGAAAAATCTTGTTTATGTGGCCTAGACTTCAAAATTAGGCTAAAATATCAAGATCATGTAGGTCTATAGACCAACATGTCCTGATCATTAGCATATTTCCAATCAAAATAGACACCTCTTGAGCTAAATTATAGCGTTCGAGTCTTTTCGAGTGTGTATTTTTCGAATATACACTCGAAACTGCTCTAAGTAGAAAATTCGTGTGTATGAGGCCTAGGCTTCAAAACTTGGATAAAATATCAAGATCATGTGGGTCTATAGACCAACATGTCCTGATAATTAGCATGTTTTCAATCAAAATAGACATATCTTGAGATAAATTATAAAGTTCGAGTCTTTTCGAGTGTGTATTTTTCGAATGTACACTCGAAACTGCTCTAAGTAGACAAATCTTGTTTATGAGGCCTAGACTTCAAAATTTAACTAAAATATCAAGATCATCTAGGTCTATAGACCAACATGTCCTGATCATTAGCATGTTTCCAATAAAAATAGACACCGGTTGAGCTAAATTATAGCGTTCGAGTCTTTTCGAGTGTCTATTATTTGAATGTACACTCGAAAATGCTCTAAGTAGAAAATTCGTGTTTATGAGGCCTAGCCTTCAAAACTTGGCTAACATATGAAGATCATGCGGGTCAATAGACCAACATGTCCTGATCAATAGCATGTTTTCAATCAAAATAGACACCTCTTGAGCTAAATTATAGCGTTCGAGTCTTTTCGAGTGTGTATTTTTAAAATGTACACTCGAAACTGCTCCAAGTAGACGAATCTTGTTTATGAGGCATAGATTTCAAAATTTTGCTAAAATGTCAAGATCATCTGGGTCTATAGACCAACATGTCCTGATCATTCACATGTTTCCTATAAAAATAGACACCGGTTGAGCTAAATTATAGCGTTCGAGTCTTTTCGAGTGTGTATTATATGAATGTACACTCGAAACTGCTCTAAGTAGAAAATTCGTGTTTATGAGGCCTAGCCTTCAAAACTTGGCTAACATATCAAGATCATGTGGGTCTATAGACCAACATGTCCTGATCAATAGCATGTTTTCAATCAAAATAGATACCTCTTGAGCTAAATTATAGCGTTCGAGTCTTTTCAAGTGTGTATTTTTAAAATGTACACTCGAAACTGCTCCAAGTAGACAAATCTTGTTTATGAGGCATAGATTTCAAAATTTTGCTAAAATGTCAAGATCATCTGGGTCTATAAACCAACATGTCCTGATCATTAGCATGTTTCAAATAAAAATAGAAACCTGTTGAGCTAAATTATAGCGTTCGAGTCTTTTCGAGTGTGTATTATTCGAATGTACACTCGAAACTGCTCTAAGTAGAAAATTTGTGTTTATGAGGCCTAGGCTTCAAAACTTGGCTAAAATATCAAGATCATGTGGGTCTATAGACCAACATGTCCTGATAATTATCATGTTTTCAATCAAAATAGACACCTCTTGAGCTAAATTATAGCGTTTGAGTCTTTTCGAGTATGTATTTTTCGAATGTACAGTCGAAACTGCTCTAAGTAGAAAAATCTTGTTTATGTGGCCTAGACTTCAAAATTTGGCTAAAATATCAAGATCATGTGGGTCTATAGACCACATGTCCTGATCATTAGCATGTTTCCAATCAAAATAGACACCTCTTGATCTAAATTATAGCGTTCGAGTCTTTTCGAGTGTGTATTTTTCGAATGTACACTCGAAACTGCTCTAAGTAGAAAATTCGTGTTTATGAGGCCTAGCCTTCAAAACTTGGATAACATATCAAGATCATGTGGGTCTATAGACCAACATGTCCTGATCAATAGCATGTTTTCAATCAAAATAGACACCTCTTGAGATAAATTATAGCGTTCGAGTCTTTTCGAGTGTGTATTTTTCGAATGTACACTCGAAACTGCTCTAAGTAGACAAATCTTATTTATGAGGCCTAGATTTCAAAATTTTGCTAAAATATCAAGATCATGTGGGTATATAGACCAACATGTCCTGATCATTAGCATGTTTCCAATAAAAATAGAAACCTGTTGAGCTAAATGATAGCGTTCGAGTCTTTTCGAGTGTGTATTATTCGAATGTACACTCGAAACTGCTCTAAGTAGAAAATTCGTGTTTATGAGGCCTAGGCTTCAAAACTTGGCTAAAATATCAAGATCATGTGGGTCTATAGACCAACATGTCCTGATAATTAGTATGTTTTCAATCAAAATAGACACCTCTTGAGCTAAATTATAGCGTTCGAGTCTTTTCGAGTGTGTATTTTACGAATGTACAGTCGAAACTGCTCTAAGTAGAAAAATATTGTTTATGTGGCCTAGACTTCAAAATTTGGCTAAAATATCAAGATCATGTGGGTCTATAGACCAACATGTCCTGATCATTAGCATGTTTCCAATAAAAATAGAAACCTTTTGAGCTAAATTATAGCGTTCGAGTCTTTTCGAGTGTGTATTATTCGAATGTACACTCGAAACTGCTCTCTAAGTAGAAAATTCGTGTTTATGAGGCCTAGGGTTCAAAACTTGGCTAAAATATCAAGATCATGTGGGTCTATAGACCAACATGTCCTGATAATTAGCATGTTTTCAATCAAAATAGACACCTCTTGAGCTAAATTATAGCGTTCGAGTTTTTTCGAGTGTGTATTTTTCGAGTGTACACTCGAAACTGCTCTAAGTAGAAAAATCTTGTTTATGTGGCCTAGACTTCAAAATTTGGATAAAATATCAAGATCATGTGGGTCTATAGACCAACATGTCCTGATCAATAGCATGTTTTCAATCAAAATAGACACCTCTTGAGCTAAATTATAGCGTTCGAGTCTTTTCGAGTGTGTATTTTTCGAATGTACACTCGAAACTGCTCTAAGTAGACAAATCTTGTTTATGAGGCCTAGATTTCAAAATTTTGCTAAAATATCAAGATCATCTGGATCTATAGACCAACATGTCCTGATCATTAGCATGTTTCCAATAAAAATAGAAACATGTTGAGCTAAATTATAACGTTCGAGTCTTTTCGAGTGTGTATTATTCGAATGTACACTCGAAACTGCTCTAAGTAGAAAATCCGTGTTTATGAGGCCTAGGCTTCAAAACTTGGCTAAAATATCAAGATCATGTGGGTCTATAGACCAACATGTCCTGATAATTAGCATGTTTTCAATCAAAATAGACACCTCTTGAGCTAAATTATAGCGTTCGAGTCTTTTCGAGTGTGTATTTTTCGAATGTACACTCGAAACTGATTTAAGTAGACAAATCTTGTTTATGAGGCCTAGATTTCAAAATTTTGCTAAAATATCAAGATCATCTCGATCTATAGACCAACATGTCCTGATCATTAGCATGTTTCCAATAAAAATAGAAACCTGTTGATCTAAATTATAGCGTTCGAGTCTTTTCGAGTGTGTATTATTCGAATGTACACTCGAAACTGCTCTAAGTAGAAAATCCGTGTTTATGAGGCCTAGGCTTCAAAACTTGGATAAAATATCAAGATCATGTGGGTCTATAGACCAACATGTCCTGATAATTAGCATGTTTTCAATCAAAATAGACACCTCTTGAGCTAAATTATAGCGTTCGAGTCTTTTCGAGTGTGTATTTTTCGAATGTACACTCGAAACTGCTCTAAGTAGAAAAATATTGCTTATGTGGCCTAGACTTCCAAATTTGGATATAATATCAAGATCATGTGGGTCTATAGACCAACATGTCCTGATCATTAGCATGTTTCCAATCAAAATAGACACCTCTTGAGCTAAATTATAGCGTTCTAGTCTTTTCGAGTGTGTATTTTTCGAGTGTACACTCGAAACTGCTCTAAGTAGAAAATTCGTGTGTATGAGGCCTAGGCTTCAAAACTTGGCTAAAATATCAAGATCATGTGGGTCTATAGACCAACATGTCCTGATAATTAGCATGTTTTCAATCAAAATAGACATATCTTGAGATAAATTATAAAGTTGGAGTCTTTTCGAGTGTGTATTTTTCGAATGTACACTCGAAACTGCTCTAAGTAGACAAATCTTGTTTATGAGGCCTAGACTTCAAAATTTAACTAAAATATCAAGATCATCTAGGTCTATAAACCAACATGTCCTGATCATTAGCATGTTTCCAATAAAAATAGACACCGGTTGAGCTAAATTATAGCGTTCGAGTCTTTTCGAGTGTCTATTATTTGAATGTACACTCGAAACTGCTCTAAGTAGAAAATTCGTGTTTATGAGGCCTAGCCTTCAAAACTTGGCTAACATATGAAGATCATGCGGGTCAATAGACCAACATGTCCTGATCAATAGCATGTTTTCAATCAAAATAGACACCTCTTGAGCTAAATTATAGCGTTCGAGTCTTTTCGAGTGTGTATTTTTCGAATGTACACTCGAAACTGCTCTAAGTAGACAAATCTTGTTTATGAGGCCTAGATTTCAAATTTTGCTAAAATATCAAGATCATCTGGGTCTATAGACATACATGTCCTGATCATTAGCATATTTCCAATAAAAATAGAAACCTGTTGAGCTAAATTATAGCGTTCGAGTCTTTTCGAGTGTGTATTATTCGAATGTACACTCGAAACTGCTCTCTAAGTAGAAAATTCGTGTTTATGAGGCCTAGGGTTCAAAACTTGGCTAAAATATCAAGATCATGTGGGTCTATAGACCAACATGTCCTGATAATTAGCATGTTTTCAATCAAAATAGACACCTCTTGAGCTAAATTATAGCGTTCGAGTCTTTTCGAGTGTGTATTTTTCGAATGTACACTCTAAACTGCTCTAAGTAGAAAAATCTTGTTTATGTGGCCTAGACTTCAAAATTTGGATAAAATATCAAGATCATGTGGGTCAATAGACCAACATGTCCTGATCAATAGCATGTTTTCAATCAAAATAGACACCTCTTGAGCTAAATTATAGCGTTCGAGTCTTTTCGAGTGTGTATTTTTCAAATGTACACTCGAAACTGCTCTAAGTAGAAAAATCTTGTTTATGAGGCCTAGATTTCCAAATTTTACTAAAATATCAAGATCATCTGGATCTATAGACCAACATGTCCTGATCATTAGCATGTTTCCAATAAAAATAGAAACTTGTTGATCTAAATTATAGCGTTCGAGTCTTTTCGAGTGTGTATTATTAGAATGTACACTCGAAACTGCTCTAAGTAGAAAATTCGTGTTTATGAGGCCTAGGCTTCAAAACTTGGATAAAATATCAAGATCATGTGGGTCTATAGACCAACATGTCCTGATAATTAGCATGTTTTCAATCAAAATAGACACCTCTTGAGCTAAATTATAGCGTTCGAGTCTTTTAGAGTATGTATTTTTCGAATGTACAGTCGAAACTGCTCTAAGTAGAAAAATCTTGTTTATGTGGCCTAGAATTCAAAATTTGGCTAAAATATCAAGATCATGTGGGTCTATAGACCAACATGTCCTGATAATTAGCATGTTTTCAATCAAAATAGACACCTCTTGAGCTAAATTATAGCGTTCGAGTCTTTTCGAGTGTGTATTTTTCGAATATACACTCGAAACTGCTCTAAGTAGAAATTTCGTGTGTATGAGGCCTAGGCTTCAAAACTTGGCTAAAATATCAAGATCATGTGGGTCTATAGACCAACATGTCCTGATAATTAGCATGTTTTCAATCAAAATAGACACCTCTTGAGCTAAATTATAGCGTTCGAGTCTTTTCGAGTGTGTATTTTTCGAATGTACACTCGAAACTGCTCTAAGTAGAAAAATCTTGTTTATGTGGCCTAGACTTCAAAATTTGGCTAAAATATCAAGATCATGTGGGTATATAGACCAACATGTCCTGATCATTAGCATGTTTCCAATCAAAATAGACACCTCTTGAGCTAAATTATAGCGTTCTAGTCTTTTCGAGTGTGTATTTTTCGAATGTACACTCGAAACTGCTCTAAATAGAAAATTTGTGTTTATGAGGCCTAGGATTCAAAATTTGGCTAAAATATCAAGATCATGTGGGCTATAGACCAACATGTCCTGATCAATAGCATGTTTTCAATCAAAATAGACACCTCTTGAGCTAAATTATAGCGTTCGAGTCTTTTCGAGTGTGTATTTTTCGAATGTACACTCGAAACTGCTCTAAGTAGAAAAATCTTGTTTATGTGGCATAGACTTCAAAATTTGGCTAAAATATCAAGATCATGTGGGTCTATAGACCAACATGTCCTGATAATTAGCATGTTTTCAATCAAAATAGACATCTCTTGAGATAAATTATAGGGTTCGAGTCTTTTCGAGTGTGTATTATTCGAATGTACACTCGAAACTGCTCTAAGTAGAAAATTCGTGTGTATGTGGCCTAGGCTTCAAAACTTGGCTAAAATATCAAGATCATGTGGGTCTATAGACCAACATGTCCTGATAATTAGCATGTTTTCAATCAAAATAGACATCTCTTGAGATAAATTATAGCGTTCGAGTCTTTTCGAGTGTCTATTATTCGAATGTACACTCGAAACTGCTCTAAGTAGAATATCCGTGTTTATGAGGCCTAGGCTTCAAAACTTGGATAAAATATCAAGATCATGTGGGTCTATAGACCAACATGTCCTGATAATTAGCATGTTTTCAATCAAAATAGACACCTCTTGAGCTAAATTATAGCGTTCGAGTCTTTTCGATTGTGTATTTTTCGAATGTACACTCGAAACTGCTCTAAGTAGAATAATCTTGTTTATGTGGCCTAGACTTCAAAATTTGGCTAAAATATCCAGATCATGTGGGTCTATAGACCAACATGTCCTGATCATTAGCATGTTTCCAATCAAAATAGACACCTCTTGAGCTAAATTATAGCGTTCTAGTCTTTTCGAGTGTGTATTTTTCGAATGTACACTCGAAACTGCTCTAAGTAGAAAATTTGTGTTTATGAGGCCTAGGATTCAAAACTTGGCAAAAATATCAAGATCATGTGGGTCTATAGACCAACATGTCCTGATAATTAGCATGTTTTCAATCAAAATAGACATCTCTGGAGTTGAATTATAGCGTTCGAGTCTTTTCGAGTGTGTATTTTTTGAATGTACACTTAAAACTGCTCTAAGTAGAAAAACCTTGTTTATGTGGCCTAGACTTCAAAATTTGGCTAAAATATCAAGATCATGTGGGTCTATAGACCAACATGTCCTGATCAATAGCATGTTTTCAATCAAAATAGACACATCTTGAGCTAAATTATAGCCTTCGAGTCTTTTCGAGTGTGTGTTTTCCGAATGTACACTCGAAACTGCTCTAAGTAGAAAATTTGTGTTTATGTGGCCTAGACTTCAAAATTTGGATAAAATATCAAGATCATGTGGGTCTATAGACCAACATGTCCTGATCAATAGCATGTTTTCAATCAAAATAGACACCTCTTGAGCTAAATTATAGTGTTCTAGTCTTTTCGAGTGTGTATTTTTCGAATGTACACTCGAAATTGCTCTAAGTAGAAAAATCTTGTTTATGTGGCCTAGACTTCAAAATTTGGCTAAAATATCAAGATCATGTGGGTCTATAGACCAACATGTCCTGATCATTAGCATGTTTCCAATCAAAATAGACACCTCTTGAGCTAAATTATAGCGTTCTAGTCTTTTCGAGTGTGTATTTTTCGAGTGTACACTCGAAACTGCTCTAAGTAGAAAAATCTTGTTTATGTGGCCTAGACTTCAAAATTTGGCTAAAATATCAAGATCATGTGGGTCTATAGACCAACATGTCCTGATCATTAGCATGTTTCCAATCAAAATAGACACCTCTTGATCTAAATTATAGCGTTCGAGTCTTTTCGAGTGAGTATTTTTCGAATGTACACTCGAAACTTCTCTAAGTAGAAAATTCGTGTTTATGAGGCCTAGGCTTCAAAACTTGGCTAAAATATCAAGATCATGTGGGTCTATCGACCAACATGTCCTGATAATTAGCATGTTTTCAATCAAAATAGACATTGGTTGAGCTAAATTATAGCGTTCGAGTCTTTTCGAGTGTCTATTATCTGAATGTACACTCGAAACTGCTCTAAGTAGAAAATTCGTGTTTATGAGGCCTAGCCTTCAAAACTTGGATAACATATCAAGATCATGTGGGTCTATAGACCAACATGTCCTGATCAATAGCATGTTTTCAATCAAAATAGACACCTCTTGAGCTAAATTATAGCGTTCGAGTCTTTTCGAGTGTATATTTTTCGAATGTACACTCGAAACTGCTCTAAGTAGAAAAATCTTATTTATGAAGCCTAGATTTCAAAACTTTGCTAAAATATCAAGATCATCTGGGTCTATAGACCAACATGTCCTGATCATTAGCATGTTTCCAATAAAAATAGAAACCTGTTGATCTAAATTATAGCGTTCGAGTCTTTTCGAGTGTGTATTATTCGAATGTACACTCGAAACTGCTCTAAGTAGAAAATCCGTGTTTATGAGGCCTAGGCTTCAAAACTTGGATAAAATATCAAGATCATGTGGGTCTATAGACCAACATGTCCTGATAATTAGCATGTTTTCAATCAAAATAGACACCTCTTGAGCTAAATTATAGCGTTCGAGTCTTTTCGAGTGTGTATTTTACGAATGTACACTCGAAACTGCTCTAAGTAAAAAAATATTGTTTATGTGGCCTAGACTTCCAAATTTGGCTAAAATATCAAGATCATGTGGATCTATTGACCAACATGTCCTGATCATTAGCATGTTTTCAATCAAAATAGACACCTCTTGACCTAAATTATAGCGTTCTAGTCTACTCGAGTGTGTATTTTTCGAATGTACACTCGAAACTGCTCTAAGTAGAAAATTCGTGTTTATGAGGCCTAGGCTTCAAAACTTGGATAAAATATCAAGATCATGTGGGTCTATAGACCAACATGTCCTGATAATTAGCATGTTTTCAATCAAAATAGACACCTCTTGAGCTAAATTATAGCGTTCGAGTCTTTTCGAGTGTGTATTTTTCGAATGTACACTCGAAACTGCTCTAAGTAGAAAAATATTGCTTATGTGGCCTAGACTTCCAAATTTGGATAAAATATCAAGATCATGTGGGTCTATAGACCAACATGTCCTGATCATTAGCATGTTTCCAATCAAAATAGACACCTCTTGAGCTAAATTATAGCGTTCTAGTCTTTTCGAGTGTGTATTTTTCGAGTGTACACTCGAAACTGCTCTAAGTAGAAAAATCTTATTTATGTGGCCTAGACTTCAAAATTAGGCTAAAATATCAAGATCATGTAGGTCTATAGACCAACATGTCCTGATCATTAGCATATTTCCAATCAAAATAGACACCTCTTGAGCTAAATTATAGCGTTCGAGTCTTTTCGAGTGTGTATTTTTCGAATATACACTCGAAACTGCTCTAAGTAGAAAATTCGTGTGTATGAGGCCTAGGCTTCAAAACTTGGCTAAAATATCAAGATCATGTGGGTCTATAGACCAACATGTCCTGATAATTAGCATGTTTTCAATCAAAATAGACATATCTTGAGATAAATTATAAAGTTCGAGTCTTTTCGAGTGTGTATTTTTCGAATGTACACTCGAAACTGCTCTAAGTAGACAAATCTTGTTTATGAGGCCTAGACTTCAAAATTTAACTAAAATATCAAGATCATCTAGGTCTATAGACCAACATGTCCTGATCAATAGCATGTTTTCAATAAAAATAGACACCTCGTGAGCTAAATTATAGCGTTCGAGTCTTTTCGAGTGTGTATTTTTCGAGTGTACACTCGAAACTGCTCTAAGTAGAAAAATCTTATTTATGTGGCCTAGACTTCAAAATTAGGCTAAAATATCAAGATCATGTAGGTCTATAGACCAACATGTCCTGATCATTAGCATATTTCCAATCAAAATAGACACCTCTTGAGCTAAATTATAGCGTTCGAGTCTTTTCGAGTGTGTATTTTTCGAATATACACTCGAAACTGCTCTAAGTAGAAAATTCGTGTGTATGAGGCCTAGCCTTCAAAACTTGGCTAACATATCAAGATCATGTGGGTCTATAGACCAACATGTCCTGATCAATAGCATGTTTTCAATCAAAATAGATACCTCTTGAGCTAAATTATAGCGTTCGAGTCTTTTCAAGGGTGTATTTTTAAAATGTACACTCGAAACTGCTCCAAGTAGACAAATCTTGTTTATGAGGCATAGATTTCAAAATTTTGCTAAAATGTCAAGATCATCTGGGTCTATAGACCAACATGTTCTGATCATTAGCATGTTTCCAATAAAAATAGAAACCTGTTGAGCTAAATTATAGCGTTCGAGTCTTTTCGAGTGTGTATTATTCGAATGTACACTCGAAACTGCTCTAAGTAGAAAATTCGTGTTTATGAGGCCTAGGCTTCAAAACTTGGCTAAAATATCAAGATCATGTGGGTCTATAGACCAACATGTCCTGATAATTATCATGTTTTCAATCAAAATAGACACCTCTTGAGCTAAATTATAGCGTTTGAGTCTTTTCGAGTATGTATTTTTCGAATGTACAGTCGAAACTGCTCTAAGTAGAAAAATCTTGTTTATGTGGCCTAGACTTCAAAATTTGGCTAAAATATCAAGATCATGTGGGTCTATAGACCACATGTCCTGATCATTAGCATGTTTCCAATCAAAATAGACACCTCTTGATCTAAATTATAACGTTCGAGTCTTTTCGAGTGTGTATTTTTCGAATGTACACTCGAAACTGCTCTAAGTAGAAAATTTGTGTTTATGAGGCCTAGGCTTCAAAACGTGGCTAAAATATCAAGATCATGTGGGTCTATAGACCAACATGTCCTGATAATTAGCATGTTTTCAATCAAAATAGACATCGGTTGAGCTAAATTATAGCGTTCGAGTCTTTTCGAGTGTGTATTATTTGAATGTACACTCGAAACTGCTCTAAGTAGAAAATTCGTGTTTATGAGGCCTAGCCTTCAAAACTTGGATAACATATCAAGATCATGTGGGTCTATAGACCAACATGTCCTGATCAATATCATGTTTTCAATCAAAATAGACACCTCTTGAGCTAAATTATAGCGTTCGAGTCTTTTCGAGTGTGTATTTTTCGAATGTACAGTCGAAACTGCTCTAAGTAGACAAATCTTATTTATGAGGCCTAGATTTCAAAATTTTGCTAAAATATCAAGATCATGTGGGTATATAGACCAACATGTCCTGATCATTAGCATGTTTCCAATAAAAATAGAAACCTGTTGAGCTAAATGATAGCGTTCGAGTCTTTTCGAGTGTGTATTATTCGAATGTACACTCGAAACTGCTCTAAGTAGAAAATTCGTGTTTATGAGGCCTAGGCTTCAAAACTTGGCTAAAATATCAAGATCATGTGGGTCTATAGACCAACATGTCCTGATAATTAGTATGTTTTCAATCAAAATAGACACCTCTTGAGCTAAATTATAGAGTTCGAGTCTTTTCGAGTGTGTATTTTTCGAATGTACAGTCGAAACTGCTCTAAGTAGAAAAATATTGTTTATGTGGCCTAGACTTCAAAATTTGGCTAAAATATCAAGATCATGTGGGTCTATAGACCAACATGTCCTGATCATTAGCATGTTTCCAATAAAAATAGAAACCTTTTGAGCTAAATTATAGCGTTCGAGTCTTTTCGAGTGTGTATTATTCGAATGTACACTCGAAACTGCTCTCTAAGTAGAAAATTCGTGTTTAGGCCTAGGGTTCAAAACTTGGCTAAAATATCAAGATCATGTGGGTCTATAGACCAACATGTCCTGATAATTAGCATGTTTTCAATCAAAATAGACACCTCTTGAGCTAAATTATAGCGTTCGAGTTTTTTCGAGTGTGTATTTTTCGAATGTACACTCGAAACTGCTCTAAGTAGAAAAATCTTGTTTATGTGGCCTAGACTTCAAAATTTGGATAAAATATCAAGATCATGTGGGTCTATAGACCAACATGTCCTGATCAATAGCATGTTTTCAATCAAAATAGACACCTCTTGAGCTAAGTTATAGCGTTCGAGTCTTTTCGAGTGTGTATTTTTCGAATGTACACTCGAAACTGCTCTAAGTAGACAAATCTTGTTTATGAGGCCTAGATTTCAAAATTTTGCTAAAATATCAAGATCATCTGGATCTATAGACCAAAATGTCCTGATCATTAGCATGTTTCCAATAAAAATAGAAACATGTTGAGCTAAATTATAACGTTCGAGTCTTTTCGAGTGTGTATTATTCGAATGTACACTCGAAACTGCTCTAAGTAGAAAATCCGTGTTTATGAGGCCTAGGCTTCAAAACTTGGCTAAAATATCAAGATCATGTGGGTCTATAGACCAACATGTCCTGATAATTAGCATGTTTTCAATCAAAATAGACACCTCTTGAGCTAAATTATAGCGTTCGAGTCTTTTCGAGTGTGTATTTTTCGAATGTACAGTCGAAACTGCTCTAAGTAGAAAAATCTTGTTTATGTGGCCTAGACTTCAAAATTTGGCTAAAATATCAAGATCATGTGGGTCTATAGACCAACATGTCCTGATCATTAGCATGTTTCCAATAAAAATAGAAACCTGTTGATCTAAATTATAGCGTTCGAGTCTTTTCGAGTGTGTATTTTTCGAATGTACACTCGAAACTGCTCTAATTAGAAAATTCGTGTTTATGAGGCCTAGCCTTCAAAACATGGATAACATATCAAGATCCTGTGGGTCTATAGACCAACATGTCCTGATCAATAGCATGTTTTCAATCAAAATAGACACCTCTTGAGCTAAATTATAGCGTTCGAGTCTTTTCGAGTGTGTATTTTTCGAATGTACACTCGAAACTGCTCTAAGTAGACAAATCTTATTTATGAGGCCTAGATTTCAAAATTTTGCTAAAATATCAAGATCATGTGGGTCTATAGACCAACATGTCCTGATCATTAGCATGTTTCCAATAAAAATAGAAACATGTTGAGCTAAATTATAACGTTCGAGTCTTTTCGAGTGTGTATTATTCGAATGTACACTCGAAACTGCTCTCTAAGTAGAAAATTCGTGTTTATGAGGCCTAGGCTTCAAAACTTGGCTAAAATATCAAGATCATGTGGGTCTATAGACCAACATGTCCTGATAATTAGCATGTTTTCAATCAAAATAGACACCTCTTGAGATAAATTATATCGTTCGAGACTTTTCGAGTGTGTAATTTTCGAATGTACAGTCGAAACTGCTTTAAGTATAAAAATCTTGTTTATGTGGCCTAGACTTCAAAATTTGGCTAAAATATCAAGATCATGTGGGTCTACAGACCAACATGTCCTGATCATTAGCATGTTTCCAATCAAAATAGACACCTCTTGAGCTAAATTATAGCGTTCGAGTCTTTTCGAGTGTGTATTTTTCGAATGTACACTCGAAACTGCTCTAAGTAGAAAATTCGTGTTTATGAGGCCTAGGCTTCAAAACTTGGCTAAAATATCAAGATCATGTGGGTCTATAGACCAACATGTCCTGATAATTAGCATGTTTTCAATCAAAATAGACATCGGTTGAGCTAAATTATAGCGTTCGAGTCTTTTCGAGTGTGTATTATTTGAATGTACACTCGAAACTGCTCTAAGTAGAAAATTCGTGTTTATGAGGCCTTGCCTTCAAACCTTGGATAACATATCAAAATCATGTGGGTCTATAGACCAACATGTCCTGATCAATAGAATGTTTTCAATCAAAATAGACACCTCTTGAGCTAAATTATAGCGTTCGAGTCTTTTCGAGTGTGTATTTTTCGAATGTACACACGAAACTGCTCTAAGTAGACAAATCTTGTTTATGAGGCCTAGATTTCAAAATTTTGCTAAAATATCAAGTTCATATGGGTCTATAGACCAACTTGTCCTGATCATTACCATGTTTCCAATAAAAATAGAAACCTGTTGAGCTAAATTATAGCGTTCGAGTCTTTTCGAGTGTGTATTATTCGAATGTACACTCGAAACTGCTCTAAGTAGAAAATTCGTGTTTATGAGGCCTAGGCTTCAAAACTTGGCTAAAATATCAAGATCATGTGGGTCTATAGACCAACATGTCCTGATAATTAGCATGTTTTCAATCAAAATAGACACCTCTTGAGCTAAATTATAGTGTTCGAGACTTTTCGAGTGTGTATTTTTGGAATGTACACTCAAAACTGCTCCAAGTAGACAAATCTTGTTTATGAGGCCTAGATTTCAAAATTTTGCTAAAATATCAAGATCATATGGGTCTATAGACCAACATGTCCTGATCATTAGCATGTTTCCAATAAAAATAGAAACCTGTTGAGCTAAATTATAGCGTTCGAGTCTTTTCGAGTGTGTATTATTCGAATGTACACTCGAAACTGCTCTAAGTAGAAAATTCGTGTTTATGAGGCCTAGGCTTCAAAACTTGGCTAAAATATCAAGATCATGTGGGTCTATAGACCAACATGTCCTGATAATTAGTATGTTTTCAATCAAAATAGACACCTCTTGAGCTAAATTATAGCGTTCGAGTCTTTTCGAGTGTGTATTTTTTGAATGTACAGTCGAAATTGCTCTAAGTAGAAAAATTTATTTTATGTGGCCTAGACTTCAAAATTTGGCTAAAATATCAAGATCATGTGGGTCTATAGACCAACATGTTCTGATCATTAGTATGTTTCCAATCAAAATAGACACCTCTTGAGCTAAATTATAGCGTTCGAGTCTTTTCGAGTGTGTATTTTTCGAATGTACACTCGAAACTGCTCTAAGTAGAAAATTCGTGTTTATGAGGCCTAGGCTTCAAAATTTGGCTAAAATATCAAGATCATGTGGGTCTATAGACCAACATGTCCTGATCATTAGCATGTTTTCAATCAAAATAGACACCTCTTGAGCTAAATTATAGCGTTCGAGTCTTTTCGAGTGTGTATTTTTCGAATGTACACTCGAAACTGCTCTAAGTAGACAAATCTTGTTTATGAGGCCTAGATTTCAAAATTTTGCTAAAATATCAAGATCATCTGGGTCTATAGACCAACATGTCCTGATCATTAGCATGTTTCCAATAAAAATAGAAACCTGTTGAGCTAAATTATAGCGTTCGAGTCTTTTCGAGTGTGTATTATTCGAATGTACACTCGAAACTGCTCTCTAAGTAGAAAATTCGTGTTTATGAGGCCTAGGCTTCAAAACATGGATAAAATATCAAGATCATGTGGGTCTATAGACCAACATGTCCTGATAATTAGCATGTTTTCAATCAAAATAAACACCTCTTGAGTTAAATTATAGCGTTCGAGTCTTTTCGAGTGTGTATTTTTCGAATGTACACTCGAAACTGCTCTAAGTAGAAAAATCTTGTTTATGTGGCCTAGACTTCAAAATTTGGCTAAAATATCAAACATGTGGGTCTATAGACCAACATGTCCTGATCATTAGCATGTTTTCAATCAAAATAGACACCTCTTGAGCTAAATTATAGCGTTCGAGTCTTTTCGAGTGTGTATTTTTCGAATGTACACTCGAAACTGCTCTAAGTAGAAAAATCTTGTTTATGTGGCCTAGACTTCAAAATTTGGCTAAAATATCAAGATCATGTGGGTCTATAGACCAACATGTCCTGATAATTAGCATGTTTTCAATCAAAATAGACACCTCTTCAGCTAAATTATAGCGTTCGAGTCTTTTCGAGTGTGTATTTTTCGAATGTACACTCGAAACTGCTCTAAGTAGAAAAATCTTGTTTATGTGGCCTAGACTTCAAAATTTGGCTAAAATATCAAGATCATGTGGGTCTATAGACCAACATGTCCGTATCATTAGCATGTTTCCAATCAAAATAGACACCTCTTGAGCTAAATTATAGCGTTCTAGTCTTTTCGAGTGTGTATTTTTCGAATGTACACTCGAAACTGCTCTAAGTAGAAAATTTGTGTTTATGAGGCCTAGGATTCAAAACTTGACTAAAATATCAAGATCATGTGGGTCTATAGACCAACATGTCCTGATAATTAGCATGTTTTCAATCAAAACAGACACCTCTTGAGCTAAATTATAGCGTTCGAGTCTTTTCGAGTGTGTATTTTTCGAATGTACACTCGAAACTGCTCTAAGTAGAAAAATCTTGTTTATGTGGCCTAGACTTCAAAATTTGGCTAAAATATCAAGATCATGTGGGTCTATAGACCAACATGTCCTGATCAATAGCATGTTTTCAATCAAAATAGACACCTCTTGAGCTAAATTATAGCGTTCGAGTCTTTTCGAGTGTGTATTTTTCGAATGTACACTCGAAACTGCTCTAAGTATAATATCAGTGTTTCTGAGGCCTAGGCTTCAAAACTTGGATAAAATATCAAGATAATGTGGGTCTATAGACCAACATGTCCTGATCATTAGCATGTTTTCAATCAAAATAGACACCTCTTGAGCTAAATTATAGCGTTCGAGTCTTTTCGAGTGTGTATTTTTCGAATGTACACTCGAAACTGCTCTAAGTAGAAAAATCTTGTTTATGTGGCCTAGACTTCAAAATTTGGCTAAAATATCAAGATCATGTGGGTCTATAGACCAACATGTCCTGATCATTATAATGTTTCCAATATAAATAGAAACCTGTTGATCTAAATTATAGCGTTCGAGTCTTTTCGAGTGTGTATTATTCGAATGTACACTCGAAACTGCTCTAAGTAGAAAATCCGTGTTTATGAGGCCTAGGCTTCAAAACTTGGATAAAATATCAAGATCATGTGGGTCTATAGACCAACATGTCCTGATAATTAGCATGTTTTCAATCAAAATAAACACCTCTTGAGCTAAATTATAGCGTTCGAGTCTTTTCGAGTGTGTATTTTTCGAATGTACACTCGAAACTGCTCTAAGTAGAAAAATCTTGTTTATGTGGCCTAGTTTTCAAAATTTGGCTAAAATATCAAGATCATGTGGGTCTATAGACCAACATGTCCTGATCATTAGCATGTTTTCAATCAAAATAGACACCTCTTGAGCTAAATTATAGCGTTCGAGTCTTTTCGAGTGTGTATTTTTCGAATGTACACTCGAAACTGCTAAGTAGACAAATCTTGTTTATGAGGCATAGATTTCAAAATTTGGATAAAATATCAAGATCATCTGGGTCTAAAGACCAACATGTCCTGATCATTAGCATGTTTTCAATCAAAATAGAAAGATGTTGAGCTAAATTATAGCGTTCGAGTCTTTTCGAGTGTGTATTTTTCGAATGTACACTCGAAACTGCTCTAAGTAGAAAAATCTTGTTTATGTGGCCTAGTTTTCAAAATTTGGCTAAAATATCAAGATCATGTGGGTCTATAGACCAACATGTCCTGATCATTAGCATGTTTTCAATCAAAATAGACACCTCTTGAGCTAAATTATAGCGTTCGAGTCTTTTCGAGTGTGTATTTTTCGAATGTACACTCGAAACTGCTCTAAGTAGAAAAATCTTGTTTATGTGGCCTAGACTTCAAAATTTGGCTAAAATATCAAGATCATGTGGGTCTATAGACCAACATGTCCTGATCATTAGCATGTTTCCAATAAAAATAGAAACCTGTTGAGCTAAATTATAGCGTTCGAGTCTTTTCGAGTGTGTATTATTCGAATGTACACTCGAAACTGCTCTAAGTAGAAAATCCGTGTTTATGAGGCCTAGGCTTCAAAACTTGGATAAAATATCAAGATCATGTGGGTCTATAGACCAACATGTCCTGATAATTAGCATGTTTTCAATCAA
This sequence comes from Papaver somniferum, assembly GCF_003573695.1. Classification (NCBI taxonomy): domain Eukaryota; kingdom Viridiplantae; phylum Streptophyta; class Magnoliopsida; order Ranunculales; family Papaveraceae; genus Papaver; species Papaver somniferum. Next base: position 179,445 of record NW_020619825.1, read on the forward strand.
AATAGACACCTCTTGAGCTAAATTATAGCGTTCGAGTCTTTTCGAGTGTGTATTTTTCGAATTTACACTCGAAACTGCTCTAAGTAGAAAAATATTGCTTATGTGGCTTAGACTTCCAAATTTGGATAAAATATCAAGATCATGTGGGTCTATAGACCAACATGTCCTGATCATTAGCATGTTTTCAATCAAAATAGACACCTCTTGAGCTAAATTATAGCGTTCTAGTCTTTTCGAGTGTGTATTTTTCGAATGTACACTCGAAACTGCTCTAAGTAGAAAATTCGTGTTTATGAGGCCTAGGCTTCAAAACTTGGCTAAAATATCAAGATCATGTGGGTCTATAAACCAACATGTCCTGATAATTAACATGTTTTCAATCAAAATAGACACCTCTTGAGCTAAATTATAGCGTTCGAGTCTTTTCGAGTGTGTATTTTTCGAATGTACACTTGAAACTGCTCTAAGTAGAAAAATCTTGTTTATGTGGCCTAAACTTCAAAATTTTGCTAAAATATCAAGATCATGTGGGTCTATAGACCAACATGTCCTGATCAATAGCATGTTTTCAATAAAAATAGACACCTCTTGAGCTAAATTATAGCGTTCGAGTCTTTTCGAGTGTGTATTTTTCGAGTGTACACTCGAAACTGCTCTAAGTAGAAAAATCTTATTTATGTGGCCTAGACTTCAAAATTAGGCTAAAATATCAAGATCATGTAGGTCTATAGACCAACATGTCCTGATCATTAGCATATTTCCAATCAAAATAGACACCTCTTGAGCTAAATTATAGCGTTTGAGTCTTTTCGAGTGTGTATTTTTCGAATATACACTCGAAACTGCTCTAAGTAGAAAATTCGTGTGTATGAGGCCTAGGCTTCAAAACTTGGCTAAAATATCAAGATCATGTGGGTCTATAGACCAACATGTCCTGATAATTAGCATGTTTTCAATCAAAATAGACATATCTTGAGATAAATTATAAAGTTGGAGTCTTTTCGAGTGTGTATTTTTCGAATGTACACTCGAAACTGCTCTAAGTAGACAAATCTTGTTTATGAGGCCTAGACTTCAAAATTTAACTAAAATATCAAGATCATCTAGGTCTATAGACCAACATGTCCTGATCATTAGCATGTTTCCAATAAAAATAGACACCGGTTGAGCTAAATTATAGCGTTCGAGTCTTTTCGAGTGTCTATTATTTGAATGTACACTCGAAACTGCTCTAAGTAGAAAATTCGTGTTTATGAGGCCTAGCCTTCAAAACTTGGCTAACATATGAAGATCATGCTGGTCAATAGACCAACATGTCCTGATCAATAGCATGTTTTCAATCAAAATAGACACCTCTTGAGCTAAATTATAGCGTTCGAGTCTTTTCGAGTGTGTATTTTTAAAATGTACACTCGAAACTGCTCCAAGTAGACAAATCTTGTTTATGAGGCATAGATTTCAAAATTTTGCTAAAATGTCAAGATCATCTGGGTCTATAGACCAACATGTCCTGATCATTCACATGTTTCCTATAAAAATAGACACCGGTTGAGCTAAATTATAGCGTTCGAGTCTTTTCGAGTGTGTATTATATGAATGTACACTCGAAACTGCTCTAAGTAGAAAATTCGTGTTTATGAGGCCTAGCCTTCAAAACTTGGCTAACATATCAAGATCATGTGGGTCTATAGACCAACATGTCCTGATCAATAGCATGTTTTCAATCAAAATAGATACCTCTTGAGCTAAATTATAGCGTTCGAGTCTTTTCAAGTGTGTATTTTTAAAATGTACACTCGAAACTGCTCCAAGTAGACAAATCTTGTTTATGAGGCATAGATTTCAAAATTTTGCTAAAATGTCAAGATCATCTGGGTCTATAGACTAACATGTCCTGATCATTAGCATGTTTCCAATAAAAATAGAAACCTGTTGAGCTAAATTATAGCGTTCGAGTCTTTTCGAGTGTGTATTATTCGAATGTACACTCGAAACTGCTCTAAGTAGAAAATTCGTGTTTATGAGGCCTAGGCTTCAAAACTTGGCTAAAATATCAAGATCATGTGGGTCTATAGACCAACATGTCATGATAATTATCATGTTTTCAATCAAAATAGACACCTCTTGAGCTAAATTATAGCGTTTGAGTCTTTTCGAGTATGTATTTTTCGAATGTACAGTCGAAACTGCTCTAAGTAGAAAAATCTTGTTTATGTGGCCTAGACTTCAAAATTTGGCTAAAATATCAAGATCATGTAGGTCTATAGACCACATGTCCTGATCATTAGCATGTTTCCAATCAAAATAGACACCTCTTGATCTAAATTATAGCGTTCGAGTCTTTTCGAGTGTGTATTTTTCGAATGTACACTCGAAACTGCTCTAAGTAGAAAATTCGTGTTTATGAGGCCTAGGCTTCAAAACGTGGCTAAAATATCAAGATCATGTGGGTCTATAGACCAACATGTCCTGATAATTAGCATGTTTTCAATCAAAATAGACATCGGTTGAGCTAAATTATAGCGTTCGAGTCTTTTCGAGTGTGTATTATTTGAATGTACACTCGAAACTGCTCTAAGTAGAAAATTCGTGTTTATGAGGCCTAGCCTTCAAAACTTGGATAACATATCAAGATCATGTGGGTCTATAGACCAACATGTCCTGATCAATAGCATGTTTTCAATCAAAATAGACACCTCTTGAGCTAAATTATAGCGTTCGAGTCTTTTCGAGTGTGTATTTTTCGAATGTACACTCGAAACTGCTCTAAGTAGACAAATCTTATTTATGAGGCCTAGATTTCAAAATTTTGCTAAAATATCAAGATCATGTGGGTATATAGACCAACATGTCCTGATCTTTAGCATGTTTCCAATAAAAATAGAAACCTGTTGAGCTAAATGATAGCGTTCGAGTCTTTTCGAGTGTGTATTATTCGAATGTACACTCGAAACTGCTCTAAGTAGAAAATTCGTGTTTATGAGGCCTAGGCTTCAAAACTTGGCTAAAATATCAAGATCATGTGGGTCTATAGACCAACATGTCCTGATAATTAGTATGTTTTCAATCAAAATAGACACCTCTTGAGCTAAATTATTGCGTTCGAGTCTTTTCGAGTGTGTATTTTTCGAATGTATAGTCGAAACTGCTCTAAGTAGAAAAATATTGTTTATGTGGCCTAGACTTCAAAATTTGGCTAAAATATCAAGATCATGTGGGTCTATAGACCAACATGTCCTGATCATTAGCATGTTTCCAATAAAAATAGAAACCTGTTGAGCTAAATTATAGCGTTCGAGTCTTTTCGAGTGTGTATTATTCGAATGTACACTCGAAACTGCTCTCTAAGTAGAAAATTCGTGTTTATGAGGCCTAGGGTTCAAAACTTGGCTAAAATATCATGATCATGTGGGTCTATAGACCAACATGTCCTGATAATTAGCATGTTTTCAATCAAAATAGACACCTCTTGAGCTAAATTATAGCGTTCGAGTTTTTTCGAGTGTGTATTTTTCGAATGTACATTCGAAACTGCTCTAAGTAGAAAAATCTTGTTTATGTGGCCTAGACTTCAAAATTTGGATAAAATATCAAGATCATGTGGGTCTATAGACCAACATGTCCTGATCAATAGCATGTTTTCAATCAAAATAGACACCTCTTGAGCTAAATTATAGCGTTCGAGTCTTTTCGAGTGTGTATTTTTCGAATGTACACTCGAAACTGCTCTAAGTAGACAAATCTTGTTTATGAGGCCTAGATTTCAAAATTTTGCTAAAATATCAAGATCATCTGGATCTATAGACCAACATGTCCTGATCATTAGCATGTTTCCAATAAAAATAGAAACATGTTGAGCAAAGTTATAACGTTCGAGTCTTTTCGAGTGTGTATTATTCGAATGTACACTCGAAACTGCTCTAAGTAGAAAATCCGTGTTTATGAGGCCTAGGCTTCAAAACTTGGCTAAAATATCAAGATCATGTGGGTCTATAGACCAACATGTCCTGATAATTAGCATGTTTTCAATCAAAATAGACACCTCTTGAGCTAAATTATAGCGTTCGAGTCTTTTCGAGTGTGTATTTTTCGAATGTACAGTCGAAACTGCTCTAAGTAGAAAAATCTTGTTTATGTGGCCTAGACTTCAAAATTTGGCTAAAATATCAAGATCATGTGGGTCTATAGACCAACATGTCCTGATCATTAGCATGTTTCCAATAAAAATAGAAACCTGTTGAGCTAAATTATAGCGTTCGAGTCTTTTCGAGTGTGTATTATTCGAATGTACACTCGAAACTGCTCTCTAAGTAGAAAATTCGTGTTTATGAGGCCTAGGGTTCAAAACTTGGCTAAAATATCAAGATCATGTGGGTCTATAGACTAACATGTTCTGAAAATTAGCATGTTTTCAATCAAAATAGACACCTCTTGAGCTAAATTATAGCGTTCGAGTCTTTTCGAGTGTGTATTTTTCGAATATACACTCGAAACTGCTATAAGTAGAAAATTCATGTGTATGAGGCCTAGGCTTCAAAACATGGCTAAAATATCAAGATCATGTGGGTCTATAGACCAACATGTCCTGATAATTAGCATGTTTTCAATCAAAATAGACATATCTTGAGATAAATTATAACGTTCGAGTCTTTTCGAGTGTGTATTTTTCGAATGTACACTCGAAACTGCTCTAAGTAGACAAATCTTGTTTATGAGGCCTAGACTTCAAAATTTAGCTAAAATATCAAGATCATCTGGGTCTATAGACCAACATGTCCTGATCATTAGCATGTTTCCAATAAAAATAGACACCGGTTGAGCTAAATTATAGCATTCGAGTCTTTTCGAGTGTCTATTATTTGAATGTACACTCGAAACTGCTCTAAGTAGAAAATTCGTGTTTATGAGGCCTAGCCTTCAAAACTTGGCTAACATATGAAGATCATGCGGGTCAATAGACCAACATGTCCTGATCAATAGCATGTTTTCAATCAAAATAGACACCTCTTGAGCTAAATTATAGCGTTCGAGTCTTTTCGAATGTGTATTTTTGAATGTACACTCGAAACTGCTCTAAGTAGACAAATCTTGTTTATGAGGCCTAGATTTCAAAATTTTGCTAAAATATCAAGATCATCTGGGTCTATAGACCAACATGTCCTGATCATTAGCATGTTTCCAATAAAAAATAGAAACCTGTTGAGCTAAATTATAGCGTTCAAGTCTTTTCGAGTGTGTATTATTCGAATGTACACTCGAAACTGCTCTAAGTAGAAAATTCGTGTTTATGAGGCCTAGGCTTCAAAACTTGGCTAAAATATCAAGATCATGTGGGTCTATAGACCAACATGTCCTGATAATTAGCATGTTTTCAATCAAAATAGACATCGGTTGAGCTAAATTATAGCGTTCGGGTCTTTTCGAGTGTGTATTATTTGAATGTACACTCGAAACTGCTCTAAGTAGAAAAATCTTGTTTATGTGGCCTAGACTTCAAAATTTGGATTAAATATCAAGATCATGTGGGTCTATAGACCAACATGTCCTGATCAATAGCATGTTTTCAATCAAAATAGACACCTCTTGAGCTAAATTATAGCGTTCGAGTCTTTTCGAGTGTGTATTTTTCGAATGTAGACTCGAAACTGCTCTAAGTAGACAAATCTTGTTTATGAGGCCTAGATTTCAAAATTTTGCTAAAATATCAAGATCATCTGGATCTATAGACCAACATGTCCTGATCATTAGCATGTTTCCAATAAAAATAGAAACATGTTGAGCTAAATTATAACGTTCGAGTCTTTTCGAGTGTGTATTATTCGAATGTACACTCGAAACTGCTCTAAGTAGAAAATCCGTGTTTATGATGCCTAGGCTTCAAAACTTGGCTAAAATATCAAGATCATGTGGGTCTATAGACCAACATGTCCTGATAATTAGCATGTTTTCAATCAAAATAGACACCTCTTGAGCTAAATTATAGCGTTCGAGTCTTTTCGAGTGTGTATTTTTCGAATGTACAGTCGAAACTGCTCTAAGTAGAAAAATCTTGTTTATGTGGCCTAGACTTCAAAATTTGGCTAAAATATCAAGATCATGTGGGTCTATAGACCAACATGTCCTAATCATTAACATGTTTCCAATCAAAATATACACCTCTTGAGCTAAATTATAGCGTTCGAGTCTTTTCGAGTGTGTATTATTCGAATGTACACTCGAAATTGCTATAAGTACCAAATTCGTGTTTATGAGGCATAGGCTTCAAAACTTGGATAAAATATAAAGATCATGTGGGTCTATAGACCAACATGTCCTGATAATTAGCATGTTTTCAATCAAAATAGACACCTCTTGAGCTAAATTATAGCGTTCGAGTCTTTTCGAGTGTGTATTTTTCGAATGTACAGTCGAAACTGCTCTAAGTAGAAAAATCTTGTTTATGTGGCCTAGACTTCAAAATTTGGATAAAATATCAAGATCATGTGGGTCTATAGACCAACATGTCCTGATAATTAGCATGTTTTCAATCAAAATAGAAACATGTTGAGCTAAATTATAGCGTTCGAGTCTTTTCGAGTGTGTATTTTTCGAATGTACACTCGAAACTGCTCTAAGTAGAAAATTCGTGTTTATGAGGCCTAGACTTCAAAACTTGGCTAAAATATCAAGATCATGTGGGTCTATAGACCAACATGTCCTGATAATTAGCATGTTTTCAATCAAAATAGACATCGGTTGAGCTAAATTATAGCGTTCGAGTCTTTTCGAGTGTGTATTATTTGAATGTACACTCGAAACTGCTCTAAGTAGAAAATTCGTGTTTATGAGGCCTAGCCTTAAAAACTTGGATAACATATCAAGATCATGTGGGTCTATAGACCAACATGTCCTGCTCAATAGCATGTTTTCAATCAAAATAGACACCTCTTGAGCTAAATTATAGCGTTCGAGTCTTTTCGAGTGTGTATTTTTCGAATGTACACTCGAAACTGCTCTAAGTAGACAAATCTTGTTTATGAGGCCTAGATTTCAAAATTTTACTAAAATATCAAGATCATCTGGATCTATAGACCAACATGTCCTGATCATTAGCATGTTTCCAATAAAAATAGAAACCTGTTGATCTAAATTATAGCGTTCGCGTCTTTTCGAGTGTGTATTATTCGAATGTACACTCGAAACTGCTCTAAGTAGAAAATCCGTGTTTATGAGGCCTAGGCTTCAAAACTTGGATAAAATATCAAGATCATGTGGGTCTATAGACCAACATGTCCTGATAATTAGCATGTTTTCAATCAAAATAGACACCTCTTGAGCTAAATTATAGCGTTCGAGTCTTTTCGAGTGTGTATTTTTCGAATGTACACTCCAAACTGCTCTAAGTAGAAAAATCTTGTTTATGTGGCCTAGACTTCAAAATTTGGATAAAATATTAAGATCATGTGGGTCTATAGACCAAGATGTCCTGATAATTAGAATGTTTCCAATCAAAATAGACACCTCTTGAGCTAAATTATAGCGTTCGAGTCTTTTCGAGTGTGTATTTTTCGAATATACACTCGAAAATGCTCTAAGTAGAAAATTCGTGTGTATGAGGCCTAGGCTTCAAAACTTGGCTAAAATATCAAGATCATGTGGGTCTATAGACCAACATGTCCTGATAATTAGCATGTTTTCAATCAAATTAGACACCTCTGTAGCTAATTTATAGCGTTCGAGTCTTTTCGAGTGTGTATTTTTTGAATGTACACTCGAAACTGCTCTAAGTAGAAAAATCTTGTTTATGTGTCCTAGACTTCAAAATTTGGCTAAAATATCAAGATCATGCGGGTCTATAGACCAACATGTCCTGATAATTAGCATGTTTTCAATCAAAATATACATCTCTTGAGATAAATTATAGCGTTCGAGTCTTTTCGAGTGTGTATTATTCGAATGTACACTCGAAACTGCTCTAAGTAGAAAATCCGTGTTTATGAGGCCTAGGCTTCAAAACTTGGATAAAATATCAAGATCATGTGGGTCTATAGACCAACATGTCCTGATAATTAGCATGTTTTCAATCAAAATAGACACCTCTTGAGCTAAATTATAGCGTTCGAGTCTTTTCGAGTGTGTATTTTTCGAATGTACACTCCAAACTGCTCTAAGTAGAAAAATCTTATTTATGTGGCCTAGACTTAAAAATTTGGATAAAATATCAAGATCATGTGGGTCTATAGACCAACATGTCCTGATAATTAGCATGTTTTCAATCAAAATAGACATCTCTTGAGATAAATTATAGCGTTCGAGTCTTTTCGAGTGTGTATTATTCGAATGTACACTCGAAACTGCTCTAAGTAGAAAATCCGTGTTTATGAGGCCTAGGCTTCAAAACTTGGACAAAATATCAAGATCATGTGGGTCTATATACCAACATGTCCTGATAATTAGCATGTTTTCAATCAAAATAGACACCTCTTGAGCTAAATTATAGCGTTCGAGTCTTTTCGAGTGTGTATTTTTCGAATGTACACTCCAAACTGCTCTAAGTAGAAAAATCTTGTTTATGTGGCTTAGACTTCAAAATTTGGATAAAATATCAAGATCATGTGGGTCTATAGACCAACATGTCCTGATAATTAGCATGTTTTCAATCAAAATAAACATCTCTTGATATAAATTATAGCGTTCGAGTCTTTTCGAGTGTGTATTATTCGAATGTACACTCGAAACTGCTCTAAGTAGAAAATCCGTGTTTATGAGGCCTAGGCTTCAAAACTTGGATAAAATATCAAGATCATGTGGGTCTATAGACCAACATGTCCTGATAATTAGCATGTTTTCAATCAAAATAGACACCTCTTGAGCTAAATTATATCGTTCGAGTCTTTTCGAGTGTGTATTTTTCGAATGTACACTCGAAACTGCTCTAAGTAGAAAAATCTTGTTTATGTGGCCTAGACTTCAAAATTTGACTAAAATATCAAGATCATGTGGGTCTATAGACCAACATGTCCTGATCATTAGCATGTTTCCAATCAAAATAGACACTTCTTGAGCTAAATAATAGCGTTCTAGTCTTTTCGAGTGTGTATTTTTCGAATGTACACTCGAAACTGCTCTAAGTAGAAAAATCTTGTTTATGTGGCCTAGACTTCAAAATTTGGCTAAAATATCAAGATCATGTGGGTCTATAGACCAACATGTCCTGATCATTAGCATGTGTCCAATCAATATAGACACCTCTTGAGCTAAATTATAGCGTTCGAGTCTTTTCGAGTGTGTATTTTTCGAATATACACTCGAAACTGCTCTAAGTAGAAAATTCGTGTGTATGAGGCCTAGGCTTCAAAACTTGGCTAAAATATCAAGATCATGTGGGTCTATAGACCAACATGTCCTGATAATTAGCATGTTTTCAATCAAAATAGACATCTCTTGAGATAAATTATAGCGTTCGAGTCTTTTCGAGTGTGTATTTTTCGAACGTACACTCGAAACTGCTCTAAGTAGAAAATTTGTGTTTATGAGGCCTAGGCTTCAAAACTTGGCTAAAATATCAAGATCACGTGGGTCTATAGACCAACATGTCCTGATATCTAGCATGTTTTCAATCAAAATAGACACCACTTGAGCTAAATTATAGCGTTCGAGTCTTTTCGAGTGTGTATTTTTCGAATATACACTCGAAACTGCTCTAAGTAGAAAATTCGTGTGTATGAGGCCTAGGCTTCAAAACTTGGCTAAAATATCAAGATCATGTGGGTCTATAGACCAACATGTCCTGATAATTAGCATGTTTTCAATCAAAATAGACATCTCTTGAGATAAATTATAGCGTTCGAGTCTTTTCGAGTGTGTATTTTTCGAACGTACACTCGAAACTGCTCTAAGTAGAAAATTTGTGTTTGTGAGGCCTAGGCTTCAAAACTTGGCTAAAATATCAAGATCATGTGGGTCTATAGACCAACATGTCCTGATCATTAGCATGTTTCCAATCAATATAGATACCTCTTGAGCTAAATTATAGCGTTCGAGTCTTTTCGAGTGTGTATTTTTCGAATGTACACTCGAAACTGCTCTAAGTAGAAAATTCGTGTGTATGAGGCCTAGGCTTCAAAACTTGGCTAAAATATCAAGATCATGTGGGTATATAGACCAACATGTCCTGATAATTAGCATGTTTTCAATCAAAATAGACATCTCTTGAGATAAATTATAACGTTCGAGTCTTTTCGAGTGTGTATTTTTCGAATGTACACTCGAAACTGCTCTAAGTAGAAAAATCTTGTTTATGTGGCCTAGACTTCAAAATTTGGCTAAAATATCAAGATCATGTAGGTCTATAGACCAACATGTCCTGATCATTAGCATGTTTCCAATCAAAATAGACAGCTCTTGAGCTAAATTATAGCGTTCGAGTCTTTTTGAGTGTGTATTTTTCGAATATACACTCGAAACTGCTCTAAGTAGAAAATTCGTGTGTATGAGGCCTAGGCTTCAAAACTTGGCTAAAATATCAAGATCATGTGGGTCTATAGACCAACATGTCCTGATAATTAGCATGTTTTCAATCAAAATAGACATCTCTTGAGATAAATTATAACGTTCGAGTCTTTTCGAGTGTGTATTTTTCGAATGTACACTCGAAACTGCTCTAAGTAGAAAAATCTTGTTTATGTGGCCTAAACTTCAAAATTTGGCTAAAATATCAAGATCATATTGGTCTATAGACCAACATGTCCTGATCATTAGCATGTTTCCAATCAAAATAGACACCTCTTGAGCTAAATTATAGCGTTCGAGTCTTTTCGAGTGTGTATTTTTCGAATATACACTCGAAACTGCTCTAAGTAGAAAATTCGTGTGTATGAGGCCTAGGGTTCAAAACTTGGATAAAATATCAAGATCATGTGGGACTATAGACCAACATGTCCTGATAATTAGCATGTTTTCAATCAAAATAGACACCTCTTGAGCTAAATTATAACGTTCGAGTCTTTTCGAGTGTGTATTTTTCGAGTGTACACTCGAAACTGCTCTAAGTAGAAAAATCTTGTTTATGTGGCCTAGACTTCAAAATTTGGATAAAATATCAAGATCATGTGGGTCTATAGACCAACATGTCCTGATCAATAGCATGTTTTCAATCAAAATAGACACCTCTTGAGCTAAATTATAGCGTTCGAGTCTTTTCGAGTGTGTATTTTTCGAATGTACACTCGAAACTGCTCTAAGTAGACAAATCTTGTTTATGAGGCCTAGATTTCAAAATTTTGCTAAAATATCAAGATCATCTGGATCTATAGACCAACATGTCCTGATCATTAGCATGTTTCCAATAAAAATAGAAACATGTTGAGCTAAATTATAACGTTCGAGTCTTTTCGAGTGTGTATTATTCGAATGTACACTCGAAACTGCTCTAAGTAGAAAATCCGTGTTTATGAGGCCTAGGCTTCAAAACTTGGCTAAAATATCAAGATCATGTGGGTCTATAGACCAACATGTCCTGATAATTAGCATGTTTTCAATCAAAATAGACACCTCTTGAGCTAAATTATAGCGTTCGAGTCTTTTCGAGTGTGTATTTTTCGAATGTACACTTGAAACTGCTCTAAGTAGAAAAATCTTATTTACGTGGCCTAGACTTCAAAACTTGGCAAAAATATCAAGATCATGTGGGTCGATAGACCAACATGTCCTGATAATTAGCATGTTTTCAATCAAAATAGACATCTCTGGAGCTAAATTATAGCGTTCGATTCTTTTCGAGTGTGTATTTTTTGAATGTACACTTGAAACTGCTCTAAGTAGAAAAATCTTGTTTATGTGGCCTAGACTTCAAAATTTGGCTAAAATATCAAGATCATGTGGGTCTATATACCAACATGTCCTGATCAATAGCATGTTTCCAATCAAAATGGACACCTCTGGAGCTAAATTATAGCGTTCGAGTCTTTTCGAGTGTGTATTTTTCGAATGTACACTCGAAACTGCTCTAAGTAGAAAAATCTTGTTTATGTAGCCTAGGCTTCAAAATTTGGCTAAAATATCAAGATCATGTGGGTCTATAGACCAACATGTCCTGATCAATAGCATGTTTTCAATCAAAATAGACACCTCTTGAGCTAAATTATAGCGTTCGAGTCTTTTCGAGTGTATATTTTTCGAATGTACACTCGAAACTGCTCTAAGTAGAAAAATCTTATTTATGAAGCCTAGATTTCAAAACTTTGCTAAAATATCAAGATCATCTGGGTCTATAGACCAACATGTCCTGATCATTAGCATGTTTCCAATAAAAATAGAAACCTGTTGATCTAAATTATAGCGTTCGAGTCTTTTCGAGTGTGTATTATTCGAATGTACACTCGAAACTGCTCTAAGTAGAAAATCCGTGTTTATGAGGCCTAGGCTTCAAAACTTGGATAAAATATCAAGATCATGTGGGTCTATAGACCAACATGTCCTGATAATTAGCATGTTTTCAATCAAAATAGACACCTCTTGAGCTAAATTATAGCGTTCGAGTCTTTTCGAGTGTGTATTTTACGAATGTACACTCGAAACTGCTCTAAGTAAAAAAATATTGTTTATGTGGCCTAGACTTCCAAATTTGGCTAAAATATCAAGATCATGTGGATCTATTGACCAACATGTCCTGATCATTAGCATGTTTTCAATCAAAATAGACACCTCTTGACCTAAATTATAGCGTTCTAGTCTACTCGAGTGTGTATTTTTCGAATGTACACTCGAAACTGCTCTAAGTAGAAAATTCGTGTTTATGAGGCCTAGGCTTCAAAACTTGGATAAAATATCAAGATCATGTGGGTCTATAGACCAACATGTCCTGATAATTAGCATGTTTTCAATCAAAATAGACACCTCTTGAGCTAAATTATAGCGTTCGAGTCTTTTCGAGTGTGTATTTTTCGAATGTACACTCGAAACTGCTCTAAGTAGAAAAATCTTGTTTATGTGGCCTAGACTTCAAAATTTTGCTAAAATATCAAGATCATCTGGGCCTATAGACCAACATGTCCTGATCATTAGCATGTTTCCAATAAAAATAGAAACTTGTTGATCTAAATTATAGCGTTCGAGTCTTTTCGAGTGTGTATTATTCGAATGTACACTCGAAACTGCTCTAAGTAGAAAATTCGTGTTTATGAGGCCTAGGCTTCAAAACTTGGATAAAATATCAAGATCATGTGGGTCTATAGACCAACATGTCCTGATAATTAGCATGTTTTCAATCAAAATAGACACCTCTTGAGCTAAATTATAGCGTTCGAGTCTTTTCGAGTGTGTATTTTTCGAATGTACACTCGGAACTGCTCTAAGTAGAAAAATCTTGTTTATGTGGCCTAGACTTCAAAATTTAGCTAAAATATCAAGATCATGTGGGTCTATAGACCAACATGTCCTGATCATTAGCATATTTTCAATCAAAATAGACACCTCTTGAGCTAAATTATAGCGTTCGAGTCTTTTCGAGTGTGTATTTTTCGAATGTACACTCGAAACTGCTCTAAGTAGAAAAATCTTGTTTATGTGGCCTAAACTTCAAAATTTGGCTAAAATATCAAGATCATGTGGGTCTATAGACCAACATGTCCTAATCAATAGCATGTTTTCAATAAAAATAAACACCTCTTGAGCTAAATTATAGCGTTCGAGTCTTTTCGAGTGTGTATTTTTCGAGTGTACACTCGAAACTGCTCTAAGTAGAAAAATCTTGTTTATGTGGCCTAGACTTCAAAATTAGGCTAAAATATCAAGATCATGTAGGTCTATAGACCAACATGTCCTGATCATTAGCATGTTTCCAATCAAAATAGACACTTCTTGAGCTAAATTATAGCGTTCGAGTGTTTTCGAGTGTGTATTTTTCGAATATACACTCGAAACTGCTCTAAGTAGAAAATTCGTGTGTATGAGGCCTAGGCTTCAAAACTTGGCTAAAATATCAAGATCATGTGGGTCTATAGACCAACATGTCCTGATAATTAGCATGTTTTCAATCAAATAGACATCTCTTGAGATAAATTATAACGTTCGAGTCTTTTCGAGTGTGTATTTTTTGAATGTACACTCGAAACTGCTCTAAGTAGAAAATTCGTGTTTATGAGGCTTAGCCTTCAAAACTTGGCTAACATATGAAGATCATGCGGGTCAATAGACCAACATGTCCTGATCAATAGCATGTTTTCAATCAAAATAGACACCTCTTGAGCTAAATTATAGCGTTCGAGTCTTTTCGAGTGTGTATTTTTGAATGTACACTCGAAACTGCTCTAAGTAGACAAATCTTGTTTATGAGGCCTAGATTTCAAAATTTTGCTAAAATTTCAAGATCATCTGGGTCTATAGACCAACATGTCCTGATCATTAGCATGTTTCCAATAAAAAATAGAAACCTGTTGAGCTAAATTATAGCGTTCAAGTCTTTTCGAGTGTGTATTATTCGAATGTACACTCGAAACTGCTCTAAGTAGAAAATTCGTGTTTATGAGGCTTAGGCTTCAAAACTTGGCTAAAATATCAAGATCATGTGGGTCTATAGACCAACATGTCCTGATAATTAGCATGTTTCCAATCAAAATAGACACCTCTTGAGCTAAATTATAGCGTTCTAGTCTTTTCGAGTGTGTATTTTTCGAATGTACACTCGAAATTGCTCTAAGTAGAAAATTCGTGTTTATGAGGCCTAGGCTTCAAAACTTGGCTAAAATATCAAGATCATGAGGGTCTATAAACCAACATGTCCTGATAATTAGCATGTTTTCAATCAAAATAGACACCTCTTGAGCTAAATTATAGCGTTCGAGTCTTTTCGAGTGTGTATTTTTCGAATGTACACTCGAAACTGCTCTAAGTAGAAAAATCTTGTTTATGTGGCCTAAACTTCAAAATTTGGCTAAAATATCAAGATCATGTGGGTCTATAGACCAACATGTCCTGATCAATAGCATGTTTTCAATAAAAATAAACACCTCTTGAGCTAAATTATAGCGTTCGAGTCTTTTCGAGTGTGTATTTTTCGAGTGTACACTCGAAACTGCTCTAAGTAGAAAAATCTTGTTTATGTGGCCTAGACTTCAAAATTAGGCTAAAATATCAAGATCATGTAGGTCTATAGACCAACATGTCCTGATCATTAGCATGTTTCCAATCAAAATAGACACCTCGTGAGCTAAATTATAGCGTTCGAGTGTTTTCGAGTGTGTATTTTTCGAATATACACTCGAAACTGCTCTAAGTAGAAAATTCGTGTGTATGAGGCCTAGGCTTCAAAACTTGGCTAAAATATCAAGATCATGTGGGTCTATAGACCAACATGTCCTGATAATTAGCATGTTTTCAATCAAATAGACATCTCTTGAGATAAATTATAACGTTCGAGTCTTTTCGAGTGTGTATTTTTTGAATGTACACTCGAAACTGCTCTAAGTAGAAAATTCGTGTTTATGAGGCTTAGCCTTCAAAACTTGGCTAAAATATCAAGATCATGTGGGTCTATAAACCAACATGTCCTGATCAATAGCATGTTTTCAATAAAAATAAACACCTCTTGAGCTAAATTATAGCGTTCGAGTCTTTTCGAGTGTGTATTTTTCGAGTGTACACTCGAAACTGCTCTAAGTAGAAAAATCTTGTTTATGTGGCCTAGACTTCAAAATTAGGCTAAAATATCAAGATCATGTAGGTCTATAGACCAACATGTCCTGATCATTAGCATGTTTCCAATCAAAATAGACACCTCTTGAGCTAAATTATAGCGTTCGAGTGTTTTCGAGTGTGTATTTTTCGAATATACACTCGAAACTGCTCTAAGTAGAAAATTCGTGTGTATGCGGCCTAGGCTTCAAAACTTGGCTAAAATATCAAGATCATGTGGGTCTATAAACCAACATGTCCTGATAATTAGCATGTTTCCAATCAAAATAGACACCTCTTGAGCTAAATTATAGCGTTCGAGTCTTTACGAGTGTGTATTTTTCGAATGTACACTCGAAACTGCTCTCTAAGTAGAAAATTCGTGTTTATGAGGCCTAGGGTTCAAAACTTGGCTAAAATATCAAGATCATGTGGGTCTATAGACCAACATGTCCTGATAATTAGCATGTTTTCAATCAAAATAGACACCTCTTGAGCTAAATTATAGCGTTCGAGTCTTTTCGAGTGTGTATTTTTCGAATGTACAGTCGAAACTGCTCTAAGTAGAAAAATCTTGTTTATGTGGCCTAGACTTCAAAATTTGGCTAAAATATCAAGATCATGTGGGTTTATAGACCAACATGTCCTGATCATTAGCATGTTTCCAATAAAAATAGAAACCTGTTGAGCTAAATTATAGCGTTCGAGTCTTTTCGAGTGTGTATTATTCGAATGTACACTCGAAACTGCTCTCTAAGTAGAAAATTCGTGTTTATGAGGCCTAGTGTTCAAAACTTGGCTAAAATATCAAGATCATGTGGGTCTATAGACCAACATGTCCTGATAATTAGCATGTTTTCAATCAAAATAGACACCTCTTGAGCTAAATTATAGCGTTCGAGTCTTTTCGAGTGTGTATTTTCGAATGTACACTCGAATCTGCTTTAAGTAGACAAATCTTGTTTATGAGGCCTAGATTTCAAAATTTTGCTAACATATCAAGATCATCTCGATCTATAGACCAACATGTCCTGATCATTAGCATGTTTCCAATAAAAATAGAAACCTGTTGATCTAAATTATAGCGTTCGAGTCTTTTCGAGTGTGTATTATTCGAATGTACACTCGAAACTGCTCTAAGTAGAAAATCCGTGTTTATGAGGCCTAGGCTTCAAAACTTGGATAAAATATCAAGATCATGTGGGTCTATAGACCAACATGTCCTGATAATTAAAATGTTTTCAATCAAAATAGACACCTCTTGAGCTAAATTATAGCGTTCGAGTCTTTTCGAGTGTGTATTTTTCGAATGTACACTCGAAACTGCTCTAAGTAGAAAAATCTTGTTTATGTGGCCTAGACTTCAAAATTTGGCTAAAATATCAAGATCATGTAGGTCTATAGACCAACATGTCCTGATCATTAGCATGTTTCCAATCAAAATAGACACCTCTTGAGCTAAATTATAGCGTTCGAGTCTTTTCGAGTGTGTATTTTTCGAATATACACTCGAAACTGCTCTAAGTAGAAAATTCGTGTGTATGAGGCCTAGGCTTCAAAACTTGGCTAAAATATCAAGATCATGTGGGTCTATAGACCAACATGTCCAGATAATTAGCATGTTTTCAATCAAAATAAACATCTCTTGAGATAAATTATAACGTTCGAGTCTTTTCGAGTGTGTATTTTTCGAATGTACACTCGAAACTGCTCTAAGAAGACAAATCTTGTTTATGAGGCCTAGACTTCAAAATTTAGCTAAAATATCAAGATCATCTGGGTATATAGACCAACATTACCTGATCATTAGCATGTTTCCAATAAAAATAGACACCGGTTGCGCTAAATTATAGCGTTCGAGTCTTTTCGAGTGTATATTATTTGAATGTACACTCGAAACTGCTCTAAGTAGAAAAATCTTGTTTATGTGGCCTAGACTTCAAAATTTGGCTAAAATATCAAGATCATGTGGGTCTATAGACCAACATGTTCTGATCAATAGCATGTTTTCAATCAAAATAGACACCTCTTGAGCTAAATTATAGCGTTCGAGTCTTTTCGAGTGTGTATTTTTCGAATATACACTCGAAACTGCTCTAAGTAGAAAATTCGTGTGTATGAGGCCTAGGCTTCAAAACTTGGCTAAAATATCAAGATCATGTGGGTCTATAGACCAACATGTCCTGATAATTAGCATGTTTTTAATCAAAATAGACACCTCTGGAGCTAAATTATAGCGTTCGAGTCTTTTCGAGTGTGTATTTTTTGAATGTACACTCGAAACTGCTCTAAGTAGAAAAATCTTGTTTATGTGTCCTAGACTTCAAAATTTGGCTAAAATATCAAGATCATGTGGGTCTATAGACCAACATGTCCTGATCATTAGCATGTTTCCAAAAAAAATAGACACCTCTTGAGCTAAATTATAGCGTTCGAGTCTTTTTGAGTGTGTATTTTTCGAAAGTACACTCGAAACTTCTCTAAGTAGAAAAATCTTGTTTATGAGGCCTTGCCTTTAAAACTTGGCTAAAATATCAAGATCATGTGGGTCTATAGACCAACATGTCCTGATAATTAGCATGTTTTCAATCAAAATAGACACCTCTTGAGCTAAATTATAGCGTTCGAGTCTTTTCGAGTGTGTATTTTTCGAATGTACACTCGAAACTGATTTAAGTAGACAAATCTTGTTTATGAGGCCTAGATTTCAAAATTTTGCTAAAATATCAAGATCATCTCGATCTATAGACCAACATGTCCTGATCATTAGCATGTTTCCAATAAAAATAGAAACCTGTTGATCTAAATTATAGCGTTCGAGTCTTTTCGAGTGTGTATTATTCGAATGTACACTCGAAACTGCTCTAAGTAGAAAATCCGTGTTTATGAGGCCTAGGCTTCAAAACTTGGATAAAATATCAAGATCATGTGGGTCTATAGATCAACATGTCCTGATAATTAGCATGTTTTCAATCAAAATAGACACCTCTTGAGCTAAATTATAGCGTTCGAGTCTTTTCGAGTGTGTATTTTTCGAATATACACTCGAAACTGCTCTAAGTAGAAAATTCGTGTGTATGAGGCCTAGGCTTCAAAACTTGGCTAAAATATCAAGATCATGTGGGTCTATAGACCAACATGTCCTGATAATTAGCATGTTTTCAATCAAATAGACATCTCTTGAGATAAATTATAACGTTCGAGTCTTTTCGAGTGTGTATTTTTTGAATGTACACTCGAAACTGCTCTAAGTAGAAAATTCGTGTTTATGAGGCTTAGCCTTCAAAACTTGGCTAACATATGAAGATCATGCGGGTCAATAGACCAACATGTCCTGATCAATAGCATGTTTTCAATCAAAATAGACACCTCTTGAGCTAAATTATAGCGTTCGAGTCTTTTCGAGTGTGTATTTTTGAATGTACACTCGAAACTGCTCTAAGTAGACAAATCTTGTTTATGAGGCCTAGATTTCAAAATTTTGCTAAAATTTCAAGATCATCTGGGTCTATAGACCAACATGTCCTGATCATTAGCATGTTTCCAATAAAAAATAGAAACCTGTTGAGCTAAATTATAGCGTTCAAGTCTTTTCGAGTGTGTATTATTCGAATGTACACTCGAAACTGCTCTAAGTAGAAAAATCTTGTTTATGTGGCCTAGACTTCCAAATTTGGCTAAAATATCAAGATCATGTGGGTCTATAGACCAACATGTCCTGATCATTAGCATGTTTCCAATCAAAATAGACACCTCTTGAGCTAAATTATAGCGTTCTAGTCTTTTCGAGTGTGTATTTTTCGAATGTACACTCGAAATTGCTCTAAGTAGAAAATTCGTGTTTATGAGGCCTAGGCTTCAAAACTTGGCTAAAATATCAAGATCATGTGGGTCTATAAACCAACATGTCCTGATAATTAGCATGTTTTCAATCAAAATAGACACCTCTTGAGCTAAATTATAGCGTTCGAGTCTTTTCGAGTGTGTATTTTTCGAATGTATAGTCGAAACTGCTCTAAGTAGAAAAATCTTGTTTATGTGGCCTAGACTTCAAAATTTGGCTAAAATATCAAGATCATGTGGGTCTATAGACCAACATGTCCTGATCATTAGCATGTTTCCATTCAAAATAGACACCTCTTGAGCTAAATTATAGCGTTCGAGTCTTTTCGAGTGTGTATTTCTCGAATGTACACTCGAAACTGCTCTAAGTAGAAAATTCGTGTTTATGAGGCCTAGGCTTCAAAACTTGGCTAAAATATCAAGATCATGTGGGTCTATAAACCAACATGTCCTGATAATTAGCATGTTTTCAATCAAAATAGACACCTCTTGAGCTAAATTATAGCGTTCGAGTCTTTTCGAGTGTGTATTTTTCGAATGTATAGTCGAAACTGCTCTAAGTAGAAAAATCTTGTTTATGTGGCCTAGACTTCAAAATTTGGCTAAAATATCAAGATCATGTGGGTCTATAGACCAACATGTCCTGATCATTAGCATGTTTCCAATCAAAATAGACACCTCTTGAGCTAAATTATAGCGTTCTAGTCTTTTCGAGTGTGTATTTTTCGAATGTACACTCGAAACTGCTCTAAGTAGAAAAATCTTGTTTATGTGGCCTAGACTTCAAAATTTGGATAAAATATCAAGATCATGTGGGTCTATAGATCAACATGTCCTGATCAATAGCATGTTTTCAATCAAAATAGACACCTCTTGAGCTAAATTATAGCGTTCGAGTCTTTTCGAGTGTGTATTTTTCGAATGTACACTCCAAACTGCTCTAAGTATAATATCAGTGTTTATGAGGCCTAGGCTTCAAAACTTGGATAAAATATCAAGATAATGTGGGTCTATAGACCAACATGTCCTGATAATTAGCATGTTTTCAATCAAAATAGACACCTCTTGAGCTAAATTATAGCGTTCGAGTCTTTTCGAGTGTGTATTTTTCGAATGTACACTCGAAACTGCTCTAAGTAGAAAAATCTTGTTTATGTGGCCTAAACTTCAAAATTTGGCTAAAATATCAAGATCATGTGGGTCTATAGACCAACATGTCCTGATCATTAGCATGTTTCCAATCAATATAGACACCTCTTGAGCTAAATTATAGCGTTCTAGTCTTTTCGAGTGTGTATTTTTCGAATGTACACTCGAAACTGCTCTAAGTAGAAAAATCTTGTTTATGAGGCCTAGGCTTCAAAATTTGGCTAAAATATCAAGATCATGTGGGTCTATAGACCAACATGTCCTGATAATTAGCATGTTTTCAATCAAAATAGACATCTCTTGAGATAAATTATAGCGTTCGAGTCTTTTCGAGTGTGTATTATTCGAATGTACACTCGAAACTGCTCTAAGTAGAAAATTCGTGTGTATGAGGCCTAGACTTCAAAATTTGGCTAAAATATCAAGATCATGTGGGTCTATAGACCAACATGTCCTGATAATTAGCATGTTTTCAATCAAAATAGACACCTCTTGAGCTAAATTATAGCGTTCTAGTCTTTTCGAGTGTGAATTTTTCGAATGTACACTCGAAACTGCTCTAAGTAGAAAAATCTTGTTTATGTGGCCTAGACTTCAAAATTTGGCTAAAATATCAAGATCATGTGGGTCTATAGACCAACATGTCCTGATCAATAGCATGTTTCCAATCAAAATAGACACCTCTTAAGCTAAATTATAGCGTTCGAGTCTTTTCGAGTGTGTATTTTTCGAATGTACACTCGAAACTGCTCTAAGTAGAAAAATCTTGTTTATGTGGCCTAGACTTCAAAATTTGGCTAAAATATCAAGATCATGTGGGTCTATAGACCAACATGTCCTGATAATTAGCATGTTTCCAATCAATATAGACACCTCTTGAGCTAAATTATCGCGTTCGAGTCTTTTCGAGTGTGTATTTTTCGAATATACACTCGAAACTGCTCTAAGTAGAAAATTCGTGTGTATGAGGCCTAGGCTTCAAAACTTGGCTAAAATATCAAGATCATGTGGGTCTATAGACCAACATGTCCTGATAATTAGCATGTTTTCATTCAAAATAGATATCTCTTGAGATAAATTATAGCGTTCGAGTCTTTTCGAGTGTGTATTATTCGAATGTACACTCGAAACTGCTCTAAGTAGAAAAATCTTGTTTATGTGGCCTAGACTTCAAAATTTGGCTAAAATATCAAGATCATGTGGGTCTATATACCAACATGTCCTGATAATTAGCATGTTTCCAATCAATATAGACACCTCTTGAGCTAAATTATAGCGTTCGAGTCTTTTCGAGTGTGTATTTTTCGAATATACACTCGAAACTGCTCTAAGTAGAAAATTCGTGTGTATGAGGCCTAGGCTTCAAAACTTGGCTAAAATATCAAGATCATGTGGGTCTATAGACCAACATGTCCTGATAATTAGCATGTTTTCAATCAATATAGATATCTCTTGAGATAAATTATAGCGTTCGAGTCTTTTCGAGTGTGTATTATTCGAATGTACACTCGAAACTGCTCTAAGTAGAAAATCCGTGTTTATGAGGCCTAGGCTTCAAAACTTGGATAAAATATCAAGATCATGTGGGTCTATAGACCAACATGTCCTGATAATTAGCATGTTTTCAATCAAAATAGACACCTCTTGAGCTAAATTATAGCGTTCGAGTCTTTTCGAGTGTGTATTTTTCGAATGTACACTCCAAACTGCTCTAAGTAGAAAAATCTTATTTATGTGGCCTAGACTTAAAAATTTGGATAAAATATCAAGATCATGTGGGTCTATAGACCAACATGTCCTGATAATTAGCATGTTTTCAATCAAAATAGACATCTCTTGAGATAAATTATAGCGTTCGAGTCTTTTCGAGTGTGTATTATTCGAATGTACACTCGAAACTGCTCTAAGTAGAAAATCCGTGTTTATGAGGCCTAGGCTTCAAAACTTGGATAAAATATCAAGATCATGTGGGTCTATATACCAACATGTCCTGATAATTAGCATGTTTTCAATCAAAATAGACACCTCTTGAGCTAAATTATAGCGTTCGAGTCTTTTCGAGTGTGTATTTTTCGAATGTACACTCGAAACTGCTCTAAGTAGAAAAATCGTGTTTATGTGGCCTAGACTTCAAAATTTGGCTAAAATATCAAGATCATGTGGGTCTGTAGACCAACATGTCCTGATCATTAGCATGTTTCCAATCAATATAGACACCTCTTGAGCTAAATTATAGCGTTCGAGTCTTTTCGAGTGTGTATTTTTCGAATATACACTCGAAACTGCTCTAAGTAGAAAATTCGTGTGTATGAGGCCTAGGCTTCAAAACTTGGCTAAAATATCAAGATCATGTGGGTCTATAGACCAAAATGTCCTGATAATTAGCATGTTTCCAATCAATATAGACACCTCTTGAGCTAAATTATAACGTTCGAGTCTTTTCGAGTGTGTATTTTTCGAATATACACTCGAAACTGCTCTAAGTAGAAAATTCGTGTGTATGAGGCCTAGGCTTCAAAACTTGGCTAAAATATCAAGATCATGTGGGTCTATAGACCAACATGTCCTAATAATTAGCATGTTTTCAATCAAAATAGACACCTGTTGAGCTAAATTATAGCGTTCGAGTCTTTTCGAGTGTGTATTATTCGAATGTACACTCGAAACTGCTCTAAGTAGAAAAATCTTGTTTATGTGGCCTAGACTTAAAAATTTGGCTAAAATATCAAGATCATGTGGGTCTATAGACCAACATGTCCTGATCATTAGCATGTTTCCAATCAATATAGACACCTCTTGAGATAAATTATAACGTTCGAGTCTTTTCGAGTGTGTATTTTTCGAATATACACTCGAAACTGCTCTAAGTAGAAAATTCGTGTGTATGAGGCCTAGGCTTCAAAACTTGGCTAAAATATCAAGATCATGTGGGTCTATAGACCAACATGTCCTGATAATTAGCATGTGTTCCAATCAATATAGACACCTCTTGAGCTAAATTATAGCGTTCGAGTCTTTTCGAGTGTGTATTTTTCGAATATACACTCGAAACTGCTCTAAGTAGAAAATTCGTGTGTATGAGGCCTAGGCTTCAAAACTTGGCTAAAATATCAAGATCATGTGGGTCTATAGACCAACATGTCCTGATCATTAGCATGTTTCCAATCAATATAGACACCTCTTGAGTTAAATTATAGCGTTCGAGTCTTTTCGAGTGTGTATTTTTCGAATATACACTCGAAACTGCTCTAAGTAGAAAATTCGTGTGTATGAGGCCTAGGCTTCAAAACTTGGCTAAAATATCAAGATCATGTGGGTCTATAGACCAACATGTCCTGATCATTAGCATGTTTTCAATCAATATAGACACCTCTTGAGCTAAATTATAGCGTTCGAGTCTTTTCGAGTGTGTATTTTTCGAATATACACTCGAAACTGCTCTAAGTAGAAAATTCGTGTGTATGAGGCCTAGGCTTCAAAACTTGGCTAAAATATCAAGATCATGTGGGTCTATAGACCAACATGTCCTGATCATTAACATGTTTCCAATCAAAATAGACACCTCTTGAGCTAAATTATAGCGTTCGAGTCTTTTCGAGTGTGTATTTTTCGAATATACACTCGAAACTGCTCTAAGTAGAAAATTCGTGTGTATGAGGCCTAGGCTTCAAAACTTGGCTAAAATATCAAGATCATGTGGGTCTATAGACCAACATGTCCTGATAATTAGCATTTTTTCAATCAAAATAGACATCTCTTGAGATAAATTATAGCGTTCGAGTCTTTTCGAGTGTGTATTTTTCGAACGTACACTCGAAACTGCTCTAAGTAGAAAATTTGTGTGTATGAGGCCTAGGCTTCAAAACTTGGCTAAAATATCAAGATCATGTGGGTCGATAGACCAACATGTCCTGATAATTAGCATGTTTTCAATCAAAATAGACATCTCTGGAGCTAAATTATAGCGTTCGATTCTTTTCGAGTGTGTATTTTTTGAATGTACACTTGAAACTGCTCTAAGTAGAAAAATCTTGTTTATGTGGCCTAGACTTCAAAATTTGGCTAAAATATCAAGATCATCTGGGTCTATATACCAACATGTCCTGATCAATAGCATGTTTCCAATCAAAATAGACACCTCTGGAGCTAAATTATAGCGTTCGAGTCTTTTCGAGTGTGTATTTTTCGAATGTACACTCGAAACTGCTCTAAGTAGAAAAATCTTGTTTATGTAGCCTAGGCTTCAAAATTTAGCTAAAATATCAAGATCATGTGGGTCTATAGACCAACATGTCCTGATCATTAGCATGTTTCCAATCAAAATAGACACCTCTTGAGCTAAATTATAGCGTTCTAGTCTTTTCGAGTGTGTATTTTTCGAATGTACACTCGAACCTGCTCTAAGTAGAAAAATCTTGTTTATGTGGCCTAGACTTCAAAATTTGGCTAAAATATCAAGATCATGTGGGTCTATAGACCAACATGTCCTGATCATTAGCATGTTTCCAATCAAAATAGACACTTTTTGATCTAAATTATAGCGTTCTAGTCTTTTCGAGTGTGTATTTTTCGAATGTACACTCGAAACTGCTCTAAGTAGAAAAATCTTGTTTATGTGGCCTAAACTTCAAAATTTGGCTAAAATATCAAGATCATGTGGGTCTATAGACCAACATGTCCTGATCAATAGCATGTTTTCAATCAAAATAGACACCTCTTGAGCTAAATTATAGCGTTCGAGTCTTTTCGAGTGTGTATTTTTCGAATGTACACTCGAAACTGCTCTAAGTAGAAAAATCTTGTTTATGTGGCCTAGACTTCAAAATTTGGCTAAAATATCAAGATCATGTGGGTCTATAGACCAACATGTCCTGATCATTAGCATGTTTCCAATCAAAATAGACACCTCTTGAGCTAAATTATAGCGTTCTAATCTTTTCGAGTGTGTATTTTTTGAATGTACACTCGAAACTGCTCTAAGTAGAAAATTTGTGTTTATAAGGCCTAGGATTCAAAACTTGGCTAAAATATCAAGATCATGTGGGTCTATAGACCAACATGTCCTGATAATTAGCATGTTTTCAATCAAAATAGACACCTCTTGAGCTAAATTATAGCGTTCGAGTGTGTATTTTTCGAATGTACACTCGAAACTGCTCTAAGTAGAAAAATCTTGTTTATGAGGCCTAGGATTCAAAACTTGGCTAAAATATCAAGATCATGTGGGTCTATAGACCAACATGTCCTGATAATTAGCATGTTTTCAATCAAAATAGACACCTCTTGAGCTAAATTATAGCGTTCGAGTCTTTTCGAGTGTGTATTTTTCGAATGTACACTCGAAACTGCTCTAAGTAGAAAAATCTTGTTTATGTGGCCTAAACTTCAAAATTTGGCTAAAATATCAAGATCATGTGGGTCTATAGACCAACATGTCCTAATCAATAGCATGTTTTCAATAAAAATAAACACCTCTTGAGCTAAATTATAGCGTTCGAGTCTTTTCGAGTGTGTATTTTTCGAGTGTACACTCGAAACTGCTCTAAGTAGAAAAATCTTGTTTATGTGGCCTAGACTTCAAAATTAGGCTAAAATATCAAGATCATGTAGGTCTATAGACCAACATGTCCTGATCATTAGCATGTTTCCAATCAAAATAGACACTTCTTGAGCTAAATTATAGCGTTCGAGTGTTTTCGAGTGTGTATTTTTCGAATATACACTCGAAACTGCTCTAAGTAGAAAATTCGTGTGTATGAGGCCTAGGCTTCAAAACTTGGCTAAAATATCAAGATCATGTGGGTCTATAGACCAACATGTCCTGATAATTAGCATGTTTTCAATCAAATAGACATCTCTTGAGATAAATTATAACGTTCGAGTCTTTTCGAGTGTGTATTTTTTGAATGTACACTCGAAACTGCTCTAAGTAGAAAATTCGTGTTTATGAGGCTTAGCCTTCAAAACTTGGCTAACATATGAAGATCATGCGGGTCAATAGACCAACATGTCCTGATCAATAGCATGTTTTCAATCAAAATAGACACCTCTTGAGCTAAATTATAGCGTTCGAGTCTTTTCGAGTGTGTATTTTTGAATGTACACTCGAAACTGCTCTAAGTAGACAAATCTTGTTTATGAGGCCTAGATTTCAAAATTTTGCTAAAATATCAAGATCATCTGGGTCTATTGACCAACATGTCCTGATCATTAGCATGTTTCCAATAAAAAATAGAAACCTGTTGAGCTAAATTATAGCGTTCAAGTCTTTTCGAGTGTGTATTATTCGAATGTACACTCGAAACTGCTCTAAGTAGAAAATTCGTGTTTATGAGGCCTAGGCTTCAAAACTTGGCAAAAATATCAAGATCATGTGGGTCTATAGACCAACATGTCCTGATAATTAGCATGTTTTCAATCAAAATAGACACCTCTTGAGCTAAATTATAGCGTTCTAGTCTTTTCGAGTGTGTATTTTTCGAATGTACACTCGAAATTGCTCTAAGTAGAAAATTCGTGTTTATGAGGCCTAGGCTTCAAAACTTGGCTAAAATATCAAGATCATGTGGGTCTATAAACCAACATGTCCTGATAATTAGCATGTTTTCAATCAAAATAGACACCTCTTGAGCTAAATTATAGCGTTCGAGTCTTTTCGAGTGTGTATTTTTCGAATGTACACTCGAAACTGCTCTAAGTAGAAAAATCTTGTTTATGTGGCCTAAACTTCAAAATTTGGCTAAAATATCAAGATCATGTGGGTCTATAGACCAACATGTCCTGATCAATAGCATGTTTTCAATAAAAATA